>NC_090438.1:768388137-768688137 GCF_031143425.1 Pleurodeles waltl
GGGAGTCTGAGACCCCCAAAATGTTGTTATCTGCCAATCATCCAGACGGGCTGTGTGAGGAGGGGAAGTTTTGCAAGACTTCTGCCTATGAAGACGACTAGGGGCCCAAGCCTGCTAGTCTCGCTGCTTGGTGAGGGGACATCACCCTGGAAAACCAAGATCACCTGGCCTGGAACCTAGAGCACCAGGGCCTTCTTGCTCTCCAAGACCAGTGTGCCTCATGACAGAGAGGAGAGAGGGGAGCCGTGATGTGAGGACTCCCTGTACGAGGTGTGAGGAATCTGCTCCAACATCGATTGAGCCATAGCCTGTGTGCCGGACTGAATCGGTGACCCCATTTGCCAGGAGGGGTCATCTTGGACTGAACTAAGGTGTGCAGTGGGAGAAACCTGCTCCCTGCACCGACCAGGCCATCACCTGCTTGCTGCACCAATTTGGAGACCCCGTACGCCAGGACGAGCTGCTGTAGGCTGTGTCAAGGAGCACTGTGGGAGAAACCCACTCTTGAACCGATCAGGCCTTTGCCTGTGTGCCATATTCCATAGGCAACACCGTATTTCAGGAGGGCTGCCATGAACACTCATATCAGGTCAGCGTGACTGGACTTGTGAGAGCCGGGGTAGCGACCCTGTATGCCAGGACGGGCAACCAGAGACACTGTTGTGACTAAGGCGGGACTAGCCGTATTCTGTGGACTGCATCAAGGGAGGTCAGAAGATCAACAGGATGCCATTGGGGCAAGGAGACCACCCCTGGGAATCCCTGTGAAGGGAACAGTGACTTACTGCACGATTGCCGGAGGAGGAGCCACTCCGATCATCGGAACCACCCGGCAGAGTAGCTCAAGGAAGGAAGCCTGCAGCTGCTATGTGCTGACATGTGTGACTGTGCGCAGCCCAACTCTGCTGATCTGGAGCAGGTTCTATACGGACAGAGTGGATAAACCAAAAACTGGGTGTTTTATGCACCAGGGGAGATACCGCAGTTGGTGCTGAAATCCCATAGACCGTAGTGACTGAACTTACGAACAGAGTCTGAGGGTAGAACTCTTGAGTACGGCCTAATAGTTTACATCCCCTGGATGCGGTCATCAGTGAATGGGGAATAACATTGAACCTGTTGCACTAGAGGCGGGAGTACAGGGAGTTGCCTGATAACCACTAGAGCCCCAACCTCAAGTGGGATTGTATTACTGCTTTTGAATGTCATTTACCTTTGCATGTATAGAGTTAGAATGTAAATACTTCTTTTATATATAAAAACAAGTATTTTTCTGGACATTGATTTATTGTTCATGCTGGTTGCCATGTGAGTTGTGTCCACTGATCTGTATCTGCACTTACTTACCACCAAAGAAGCCTTGACTACTTGTCCTACACTACTCATCTGAGAGTCAGCTGCAGAATGAGGTGCATTGCCCGGTTGAGTGGGATCCATAGTAGGATGGGCCTCAGCACATTGGGAGTAAAAGGCCTCTTCCATCAAAGCTGTGCCCAGTTACTCCTACCCGTGGCCCTCTGAACGTGGTCTGACAAAAGGGAAGATTTATTTTCTTCTGTGTGTGATGAAGTCTGCCAGAACGCCATGTTCTGGAATCTGCCAGAGTCGAGTAGTCTGGATTCACAGCCTTCAATTCTCAGAATATATGCAGCATGTAAGGACTTCATTCTGAGTCGAGAGCTAAATGGGTGGTAATTAGCAAACCAAATAAATACTGTTTGTGTTGTGTACTGTACCTAATAAATATCACTTATACCAAGTTACCCCAGTTAGAATGGAGGGGCCCAAGGGAGGCAGACGCAGTCTAGTCCTCCTGGGGGAAGTTTTGTGGGAAGAGGGAGGGATGACAGGATTGGCCAGGGGTTAGGAGAGGAGGTCACGTGGGGTTAAGGGGTTATAGGAAGCTGAAAGAGGAAGTGACGTCTTCTTCCGGCTTTAGAGGCAGTGCAGTGCATGGTGCTTTGGCGAGATCCAGGGAGGTGGCAGGTTAGTTGTGGCGCTGGGGGATAGCAGGGAGAAAGGTCTCCAGCCATTCCCTTGCTTCAGTTGCAGACAGCGAAGAGAGCGATGTGAACAGACGCGAGCGTGGGATATGTTGTGGGAGCATGGTTGCACATCTGTGGCGCGCTCATCGACACATGTGGTCCAGTTCAGATCGGGCCATGGATCAGCAGCTTGACCTTGAGGTGGTGCAGGCTGCACTAAGGGCTCTGGAGGCAGCCGGGAGCACAGATTTGCTGTGGCCCAGTGTTTTAGAGGAGGCCTGGGTCGGAATGGAGTGACAGACCCAGGCAGCCTCAAGGGGCATGGCAGCTGCATTTGCAGCATGTAGCACCCCAAAAGGACGAGGTGGCCCCAGGGCCAAAGGGGGCAAGGTTAAGGCTGGTTTACCTGGGGTGGGGGACAAACCTGCAACAGGAAGGCGGAGGAGCCTTTGGTCAGCGGGGGCAGAGGGAGGGGATGAAGAGGCAGGTCCGAGTGGAGTGGGCAGACAGGCGTCTGGTGGGGGGGCTGGGGCTTCTCTGGTTAGGGTTTCACTGGGGTCCTGATCAGGGCGCTGGGGACCTTGAGAGAGCAGGAGGGATTGGTCCCCTAGATTTTAGTGCGGGTGGGAGAGGGTCCAGCTTGCAAGGGGCGGTGGCACGCACTTCCAATAAAGGGGGAAAGAGAAAGCAGATGGGCAAAGGGGGTGCTGGTGTCAGGCAAGGTGCGGGCGCGCATGGGGGTGGAGAGGGGCACAGAGTCAAGAGTCTGGTGGCTGCAGGGTCCAAGGGGTGCCAGGATAGTGGGGGGACAAGAGGCCGGTGGGGTGGAGATCAGGTTACTCTGGGGGGCGGGCATGGGAGTGGACTGGTGATGGATCTGGAAGCCAGGATCAGGGAACAGCGCAGGGCAGTGGAAGAGACAGAGGCCTTATGGGAAAAGTTGTGCAGCAAGAGGGAGCACAGGGCTGAGCAGGTACAGCCGGTTAAGAAGGTGAAAGCGGCGCAGGGCACAGGTGGTCCTCAGGGTGAGGTAGAAAGTCATGGCCCATGGGGGCATTGGCTGTGGGTGTTCGCGGAGGGGGAAGATGGGCCACAGGCTCAAGGAATTCATGTTTTTTTGGGTTCAGTTCATGGTGGCGACACCCCTGGTTGGTGCGGCCGGGCGGATAGTGTCTCGAGGCGTGTGGTGGAGGTTGATAAAAGGATGGCATTACCAATGTGGAGTATGACGCACCCATGTACATTGGTGCAAAAAAATAGCGGGGTCTAATGCAGCCCTCCCCACATCGCGGGAGAGCAGGCATTCAGCAATGACCAAGGGTAGGACACCTCCGGAAGGGGCATCACGACCTTCCACGGCCACCCACAGGGAAGTGGTCGCTACAGTTGAGTGTCAGGACAAATTGGAGTTGGATTACGATGAGGAGAGTAATGCTTGGGAGGAAGGTGAGGTGTGTGAATAAGTGGGGGAATGTCAGAGAGGCAGGCCCGGGCCTGGGACTGAGGCTCACTCGAAGGTGGCAGCCACATCGCAAGCGACGAGGGCCGAGAGTGGATGCACTGAAGGGCAGAAGAAAATGGTGGTATCAGCAGCCAGGCGGCAGAGACTGGATGCTAGGGGCCCAGCAGGTAAGGACGATTGGTGGGCTGTGTGGGATCCAGAAGAGGTGGGGTCGGGGAAAAAGCCTTGCAAGTCCATTGGTGTGGGGAATGGGGTTATCAGGAATGAGTCTGGGTTGCAAGGAGCTGTGGAGCAGAAAACAGGTGGAGTGGTGAAGGATAGCACGGCTGAGTTGTCAGCGAGTGGTACAGGCGAGACGGAGGAGGTCAAGGAAGAAGCGCGCATAGGAAGCAACTACCAAATATGGGGCTTACAATGCGGCTGGGGTCCCATTTTTCTGACAAAATAAAGAATAGGATTTGGAAGCACGAATATGTGGACGTGTTTAAGCTCCTTCACAGGGATATTCAGGCCAAAGAAGGATCGAAAGAGGAAGAATGGGAGTTAGCTAGGAGGTCCAGGGTGCCGATTACCATGGAAAACTGGACTTGTGCATTTTTAATACACGCAAGTGTGTATTGTGATAAGTATCCTGACAGGGTGATCGCCTTGTTTAAATATATGGATATTATCAGGAAAGTACAGATGCACTTCAGGGAGTTTGCATGGCCTAGATATGACGAGGAGTTCAGGGCGCAAGTCAGTGTCAACACGGACAAACCACGGGGCGATGTAGATCCGGAGCTATGGATGCAGTGGATGTCATCCACGCAGTCTATGGCATCCACTCATACAGTGAGTGGCTTGCCTATTACTTATAAGTCCTTTCAGCCACGTCCCACCCAACAAGGGGCAGGTAGTGCAGTCAACACATGGATCAGAAGTTATTCAGCCGAGGGGACCCCTGGTGCGTGTTGGAACAATAACAAGGACTTTTGCAATAGGAATCCGTGCAGATTCAAGCATGAATGTTTCAAGTGAGGGGGCAGGCATCCAATTACACAATGCTTTACGCTGGCCAGCTCGGCAGAGCAGTGGAGAGCCGGGAGAGGCAGGGGACAGCAGGGACCTGCTGGTCCAAATGGCTCCCACGCCAGTTAACTTGGAGGCCATGTTGCCATGGTTGGCGTGGTACTCGGCTGTGAAGGTGGCATTGAGATTGGAAGGGGGGTTTCGGGAAGGTTTTCGTTTGGGATATCAAGGCCCTAGGGGCCGGAGATGGGCTCACAATTTGCAGTCAACCTGTCAACATCAGAACAGTGCGCGCTCTACGGGCGACAAAAATGCAAAAACCCAGTCTTTATGCAAGAGCATAATTCATGCATTGTGTTTATATGCAGTATGTTAACCTTTTGCATTGCAGAGTTTAACCTTGCAAAACACTATTAATGATGTTTGCAATAACTGTTCATTTGCAAGATATTGCTGCAGGCTTTCTGAGTGTGTTAGGGTGTGGTCCCATTCTAGGACCTTATAGAAGCTTTCCCTGCAGCATGACTGGGTGTGGTTTGTGGGCTGGGCTTGACTCTATATAAGGGAGCCAGCCCAGCTCCACGTGCTCACTATTCAGAGGTCCCGGTTCAGAGCAGCAGCAACTTCCTAAACTCCTGTCCCGGAGGCCTACCTTGATATTCCAGGCCTGCCCTCATTATATTGGTGATCCTTGAACAGGGCGGTAAGGCGGAGGTCTGGCTGGGCCCCTGACCCCCGTTCTCAAAGACATTCAAGTTTTTGGCCTAGTTGTGAAACTTTCTGTGTGCGTGAGTGTGATTTCATGGCATTTGCATATTCCTGTTCGAATTGGCAGAGTTTGCGATCCATTTCTATCATGTAAACCTTGCCATTCAGATCGGCAACAGTGTGCGCGATCATTTCACGGCATTTGCATATTCTTGTTAGAATCAGCAGAGTGCGCAATTCATTTCTATCATGTAAACCTTGCCATTCAGATCGGCAACAGTGTGCGCGATCATTTCATGGAATTTGCATATTCTTGTTTGAATCGGCAACAGTGTGCGCGATTCAACCCTGGCATAAAACGCTTGGCTCTTAGATCGGCAGTGTGCGCGATAATTTCATGACATTGAAAACTTTGGTGTGCCATGTTTGTTGAGGTGCACACATTTATCCCAAGCTTTTGGATTTCTTTTAAAACGCTTAATTCGAAGTGCAACATTCTTTGTGCATATTAAGTTCCTAGTACAGTTCCTGTTGTTTCCAGGGAATGTTCAGATAGCCTTTGTGCTCATGTAAAAATGCAATGTTTATTCTGAAATATTATTCAAGAAGGTTCTTTTTTTCTAGACAGTATGTGGTATTTCATGAAAAGCTCATATGAAACATTGTATTAACCCATTTTTGATTTTTCCACGTACCTAGATTTCTTGAGGTCTAGTTATAGTCATTTCTTAGGTTATCCATGATTACAGTATAAGAACTCTTAGAACCATGGTCTATTGAAAGTCAATGTGATTATATCTTGACACTGTGTTGTTTTAACCTCTTGCTTCCCACAGGTCTCCTTCCCAGCTGTTCCCTACCTAATCCCCTTTTCCCCACTTGGACTCTCTCAGGCTCTGTGGTATATCTATGGGAGCTTTGGAGCTGTCTAGTGGTGGACATGTTGGGAACGTGCGCAGGCCCCGAGGATCTGGTCTCCCTGACACAACCAAGGAGCTCCTGGACATAGTGAGAGTAAAATTGTCCAAAAAAGTGATGGAGGAGAGGATTGCAGGCCCTTTTTTTGATTGGCCCATGTCGGACCTCATAATTTCCCGATTGGGGGAGGTGCCTAAGAAGCAGGAAGGGGAGTATCAGATGATACACCATTTATCATGGCCCCAGGGGACATCGGTCAATGATTTCATAGCTCCGGAAGACACTAGAGTGGTATATTCATCAGTGACCTATACAGTGGCATTGGTACGGCAATGCGGGCAAGGGGCTTATTTGGCCAAATGTGACATCAAATCTGTGTTTGATTTACTACCTATTCACCCAGGAATTTTCCTTTGTTGGGGATGCAGTTTGATGGGGCTATTTACATTGACAGGGCGTTGCCTATGGGTTGCGCCATTTCCTGTGCACTCTTTGAGGCATTCAGCTCTTTCTTGCAATGGGTCTTTGTGAAGGCCACTGGACATGAAGGGGTTACACACTACCTGGATGACTCTTGTTTGTTGGCAAGGCGGGCACAGGTGAGTGTGGCAGGGTGCTGCATCAGTTTGAGCTGATGGCTGCGGAGGTTGGGGTACCCTTGGCTCCTGAGAAGACGGAGGGCCTGAGTACCACATTGGTTTTTCTGGGCATTCAACTTGACATGATTCCCATGATTGCATGCCTGCCTGCATGGAAGGGGGTGGAGTTTCAGGGCTGCTTGGAGGAAGTGATGGGCGAGAAATGGGTGGAGCTCAGGAAGATGCAAAAGTGGTTGCCTTTCTTGACCTTTGCTTGCAGGGTAGTACGGGGGCAGGAGGTTCTGCAGGTGGCGTGGACTGGCCCTTTCTGTGGCAACCTTGCCACATCACAGGATTCAGGTGTCCATGGTGGGGAGAGCAGATATGGGTGTTTGGCATTCTTTTTTGGAAGATTTCAATGGAGTTTCAATGTGGTTTCAAGAAGAAAAGATGGTGTGGCAGGTTCAGATTTTCTCTGACGCAGCTGGAGCGCATGGCTTCAGCCTGTTTTGGGATGGCAGGTGGTGTGCAGAGCTGTGGCCTCAGTCCTGGTTGCAACAAGGATGGAGCATTGCATTTTTGGAGTTTTTTCCCCTCCTGGTGGTGTTGGCTGTGTGGGGGATGAGTTGCAGGAGTGTGATGTTTCACGTGGACAATATGGCGGTAGTTGACTTAGTGAATAGGCAGAGGGCGCTCGATCTGAGATTTTTGCGGCTGCTGAGGCACTTTATGCTGCTGTGCATGCGTAACAATTTTGTTTTTAGGGCAAATCATGTGCCGGTGTGAACAATGTTATAGCTGACGCACTATCTCGTTCACAGTGGCCCCGCTTTCGCAGTATGGCTCCACGAGCAGAAGAGGTCAAGATTGTGGTCCCTGCAGAAGTTTGGGAGTGGGGGCTTGAGAGTTCTTAGGCTGGTGGAGAAGTCTTTACCCGATTCTACTCGGAGGAGCTGTCCGTGGGCATGGATGGATTTCATGACGTTCCAGGAAACAGCAGGGCGTGCGTCATTGGTGGACAAGAATGACTGGAAAGGTTCTGTTATGCTGTATGTGTTGGGTTTGATGGATAAAGGGCTGTCTCCGGCGATGATAGCGGTCAAGCTGGCTGGTGTGTCCTTTTATGGAAAGCTGTGGTGGGGTTTTGACCCTGCAGGGGATGAGATGTTGGGGAGGGTTCTGAAGGGTTGGCGTAGGGAAAGTCCGGGGTTGGGACAGGGGCTGAGGGAAGCATGGCATTTGAGCTATTGAAGGATGTGTTGGGCTGTTTGGAAGGGTGTTGTTTTGACAAGTTCGATGTGGCAGATTTTTGGCTGTGTATGAATTGGATGTTTTTGGGGGCTTTCAGGGTTTCAGAGACTTTGGGTTTGGCACATGCCCAGGGCATTAGGAGCGATGAGGTGCATTTCGAGGCTAGTCGTGTTGGCATATGGTTGCGACGGTCTAAGACGGATCAGGTGGTGAGAGGACAATGGATTCGGTTGAACGAAGGGGAGTGTGAGCCTGTATGCCCAGTGAAAGGATGGAGGGCTTTTCTGGCATGGCCAGGGTGAAGGAAGGGGGCGGTTTTTTGTCATCAAAATGGGGCTAAGGTCACGGTTTTCAGCTGTTGGCAGTGCTGCGCAGGGTGGTGGTGGCTGCAGGCCGGTATCCATCTACATTCGGGACCCATTCCTTTAGGATCGGGGCTGTGACATCAGCCCCACACCTGGGGTAGGGACCATTGAGGATTCACCAGATAGGGAGATGGAAGTCGAGATGAAGTGAGCGTTATGTGCTGAAGTAACAGGGCGAATGGGAATGGAGGAAGGGGGAAGAAGCGGGCGTGTTTTGGGGATAAGTTTGGCTAACCTTTTTTCTTTTTCCCTAGGATGTGTGAGAGGCCTGTTAAGCAGCAAAGTTGGGACATGGATAGTGGGACACTCCTTTGTGCACTGGGTGGCAAAGTATGCTGAGCGTCAGAACTATGGACATAACTTAGGATTGCCGAGCAGATGCCATGAGGTGCGATGGGGAGGAAAAGGGGGCAAGAGATGGGGTAGCTTTCTGCCTTTTCTGGAGTCATTGGTGCCAAGTAGAGGTTGCCTGGACATGTTGCTGGGTCATCTAAGGGAAAATGTTCTTGTGCAATTGTCAGGACTGTCACTACTGCAACACATGCAGAGGGATCTGGAGATATTGACTCAGGAATCGCATGAGACCTGTCTAGGCATTGGAGGGGTGCAGTTAAACATGCTGCGATTGACAAGGCTCGTAAGAAGGCTAACAGGTCAATGAGGGTCTTTTGTGCAGGCCTTGAAGTGCAGGTAGTGGCTCATGGGGAAATACGGGAAGAAGTTGAAGTGCTTTTTAGGGATGATACGGTTCACCTTTCAGATGGGATTGGGGGTATGGGTTTCCAAGTTAGGACAGGTTGCGGGAGTGGTGAGCGATACATCAGGGGGTGGAGAGTCAGATACGAGCGGATCCACCCCTCAGGAGGAGGAAGGAGTGCAGGTGAAAGGAGATCTGGGGGTAGATTGGCTGGAACAGGGGAATGAAGTGGTGTTTGGAGGATGTTTGGATAGGTGGAGAGGAAGACGTTGGCTATGGGAGGTTGTGATGAGGATGAATGGCAATAGAGAAGGGGAAAGAAGGGATAATGGAAAAACACAGCTGTAATGTTAATAAGTAAAGGGGTTATTGTTGTTATATGTTATGTTGCTTATGGCAATCCTGTCCTAATAAATGGCCTTTACACAAGTATGGAGTCATGATGTTTTCCCACGATGAAGTATAACATACAGTCTCGATATTTTGTGATCTGAATACTGAATAATACTGAATATTGCACCTTTTTCTGGAGTGTTTGCCAGATGTTTCTTGGTAAAATATGCCCAGGGAAAATTTTACAGCTCCAGTAGGTACAATGTATGGTAATTGCGGCACACCCCTGAATACCAATTTATGGATAAACTCCTGTTTGGGTACACAAATCAAATTAATTTCACTACTGGAAATGAGGTCCTAAATTTATGATATTCCCATACATTTGAAATATGGAATTGTTTTACCTAATCCAATGTGTGCAGAATTTCTGCGCTACAGAACATCTGCATGTTCAAGACTGGGAAATGTTTAACATTTCATTGAGAATCTTGTGATATTTTTTTCTACGTATGCAAGGCATTTTTCCGAGTCGTCCCTTCAAAAATCACAACATGGGAAAATTGTTACACCTATGTACTGTCCCACAATTTTTCCACCACTTACATCTCCGCCATTCAGATGAAAGCTTATAATTTCATTTTCAGATACCATTATGGTTTAATAACGCCAAGTTTTCTGATTAGCTTTCTGTTTCTTTCTATTAGGTTTTCTTGCCTCAACAGAGTGCTTCGCCACTTCCGCTTCCCTTTGGCAATCCCTAACTATGATTTTTCGTCCTCTGCTATTTTCAAATTACATCCCTCTTTCTTCATCTATTTTTTCCTTCGAGCTTGAATCTCAATTTAGTGTCCACAACACTCAGATAAACGTATTATTCTCCGTGGTTTCCTCTGATCTCAACAAGAAACTTCAACTGCCTGTCTGCTATTGCATTTTGAAGATCCCATAAGTCTCTACACAGCATACTCAGTAAGACTGATATATCCCGTTCCATGAACCTCATAAGCAGATCAGCCAAGCAAGCTTTAAATGATCTTTCCTCCTACCTAAATTCCTCTGTCTATATCAGCCTGTGAGGAATAGTGCAAGGAAGTATGGCTCCCCAGCCAAATGTTACTTTGGTGCTTGATGTCTCCTAACCAGTGAAAAACTGGCAGTGTTTTGGTTATTGAAGTGCAGTTTTGGCACCACCTTGTGGTGTGACTCAGGGCTACTTCCTTGCCTCATGTTGTACATACACCAACTCTGCAAACCAAACTATCAGTATCATCTTTGACTCTTCTCTACTCACATCTCTTCTGTGTTTGCAAAATGGAATCAGTTGTTCAGTATTTATACAATTTGAAACTCATTTAATTGTCATTTTACCAAAACCTTCTTTTCCACTCTCCAACTCTAACCTCTCAGCTACTTTCTTTGTTTAGGTTTTTGCTTGCTTTCTAATCCCTTTGTAATGTGTTTTCAACCTGTCTATATCCTTCCAATGCAAACACCTTCTCTGTTCCAAATTTCCCTTGCCTTGCTGCCTTTGGCTTGATTACTTTCGACTTTCAAATCTCTTCAAGTCTTTCCTCCCTTTTTAATTTTTCTTGTGTCTATGAACTCTCTCCCTTGTGCGCTTTGCCTTTTTGGGTCAAGCGCAAGCGCTCTGGCCCCTGTTGTAATCTCTCTGTGGGCTTTTAACCACTTCCATCAGTTTTGTTGGTTTGTGGGCTTGCCTTTTAAAATTCGCTTAATTTAATTTGTGAAAGGCATGCATATGTCATGCCTTTTCTGGTGTTTGCCCCCCGCGACAGCAGCGATGAACTACTGAAAACATACGAGGCTCCATGTTTTCCGCATGGCTTCTGGGCTACTTTTTCTTTTCATTTCCTATGCAGAGCAATCTCGCTGGGCAGCCGTCAAGAGCTTTGCATGGCATCGACCATGTTACATAGATAATTGCATAATTGCCAATACGTTTGTCTGTGAGCGAACTTCTGTTTCCTTTTGTGAGCTCCTTCATGCTGAGGCTCATGGCGTGGCGCTTTAAATCGCCCCATTTATGTAAAACTGTATTACTTTTCATTTTCAATTTATGTGGCAAGAAAAGTCCGGTTAGGACTTTACAACACTAATAGCTCTAAGTCAAGCAAATGCGAGACCCATTCCATTGCAAATGCTTGTTTTCATAGTCACTCCTTGCTGCCTTTTGCCCCTTGTGGTAATTTTCATTTCGTGCCCCTTTCCCAAGATGTCCCTAAATACACAAATTGCTTTTTTCTGGATTGACTTTTCCAGCACTTTGATTATTTTTCCACTTTTCTTTTAAAACATGTCTTCTCTCTATAACCTTTTGACTATTTTTCGGCTTTAGCCCGTCTGTCTATGTTTTGTACTATAGTCAATTACATGACGTTTTGATACCTTTTTTTTAAACTCCCTACAGCTCTTTGATGAAAGCGTCAAAATTAAATGTATTAAAAAGGTTGGCACAAAACATTTTTCCTGCAGTCCCCCTAAACATACCTGCTGCTGCTTTCAGTGTGTCGTCGTCGGGGTGCAGGTAACCCAGCATTTAAATTACGAAACAGGAGGTGGTCACTTTCATACAAATTATCTTTAGTATGAGCCTCTAACAAGCAGAGATGTAATAACGTGCTGAATTGTTTTTTGTGAACGTCTGTACATTTCACATCATGGGTATAATATTTTGCCACACTTTGACTTCTTTTCTGTTTCACCCTGGGTGCAACCTGGATATTGAGGATTGATAATTTCAGGAAACACAACTATTACACATTTAAATTTGATTAGACAACAAAAAGCCTGCAACTGTAAAAACAACAAAATAAAAAATATATGTTTCTGTACATGATGATCTTTGAGGTAAAGAATTTAATATCAATTGATGCAATGTGCTTTTGAGAATTAAGATGGTCCATTGTGCATTGTAATACAAGCACTCCAAAGGAGGTAGATTAATACACCAAACAATAGTATGAGATAAGAGAGAACTGTCCCTCTAGGTGGAACCAAAGCCTTCTCAGTGTATATTTTAAAACATCCATAACAACAGGTCTTTTAGACCGCTGCAAAAAAGGAAATAGAGCCTCACTGATATAAAACAGTATTTGACATTAAATTCAATTAGAAGGTGGCTAAAAAGATGAGGACTGAATAGTTAACTTTCCCACTACAGTATATAAGAAAAGGTGTTGGTCACTCTGTTCGGAATGGAGATTTAAGGGAGCTAAACAGTGGGAGCATGCGATGTGTGATGGATTTATGATAACCTTTGATGGCTTTCCCCAGAAACAGAGGGGTCTAGACTCACCATCCCCAGTGGAAAGTATGTTCCCAATGGAGGAAAAGTTGGTCTGAAGGGTGTTATGGAGAGAAAACTACTTTAGTTAGGATGCAGACTTTGAAGGTTTGGTTGGACCAATGCCCAGAAAAATATGGGGCAAAGTTAGCAGGCTTTGAAGAGTGTTGAAAATTATGTGGTGTACCTCCAGATTTTTTGGCTTGACTGTTTTTGCTGGTTCGACTCCATGCACTTTACCCCTGCTGACCTGTGATAAAGTGTTCTTCCTTTCAACATGATGAATTTGGCATCCATTTATTGGCATATTTAACTTACCTATGAGTCCTGAGTATATGGTACCACAGTCTACCCAGGATCTGTAAGTTAAATGTCACAAGTGGACTGCAGCACTCATTGCTCCAGCCACAATAGTGGCAATGCACAAATTACTGCAGGATGGCCACCAGTAGCCTGGCTTTGCAGGTTTAAACTGCAAAATTCCACTTGGCAAAATAACCCCTTTTGACAAGTTTAAACCCTGCTTTGAAAAATTAATAAGTCACCCCTAAGTTGGCATTACAGGCCCATAAGAAGGGGTGCAAGGTTATTAAAGTAGGACATGTAAAGGTTTAATGCTAAACATATCCTTACAGTAAAAAAGCCCTCAGGGGTGTTTTGACTAAAGTAGTAGTAGTTGATTCTTTTGAAAGGATTGGGATACAATATTAAATTTAATGTTTGCTATCTCCTCTTAGGAAGCAACTACAAAGTTCATATTCCCTGGTTCTGTGATGCCCTTAAACAAGAGAAACTAATAGGCAAAAAGGTGGAAAGGGCATTGTTAGAAACTGGGTCTCTAGTTGGAAGAGGTGTGCACCCTGTACCAGTAGGGACCACAATCCTAATCAAGGCATGTCAGATGCACACATAAGATAACCTGTGCTCACCTTCTGGTAGCGTGGCACAGAGGCGACAGGCTTATCATCAGGAGCAATGTGTAAAGTATTTGTGTAACACACACACACAGTAATTCACTGGGTAATACAAGACCCAAAACAACAAAAATCCAGTCAGTAAATTAAGAGATATGCAATTGTAAATAAATCAGGTCAAACAACAGTTTTTCAAAACTAGGCTCCTTTCAGAGCCATTACAGTAATTCTAGATCAGCATTTAGGCATTTAAAAACTTGTAGGTAGTTCCGTGAGGAACGTGTCAGGTAATTTCCCCCAACTGCGAGAAGCACAAGTTGACAATGCTGGGACCACTGTGGTCCAGTTCATGTAAACTAATACACAGTGATTTCAAATTGAGCTCCCTTCAGAACCATCACGGTGATCTCTGGGTGTCAGTATCAGCAAACCACAATGCTTAAAAGTTGTGGGTGCTCCCCTTCAAGGGAGATATGGTAATTTGTACAACGTCTGTCTCCGCTAGTCAGAAGGAGGCTGGAATGTCACCAAAGTAAGTTGTCCTCCAACTGCCCCAGAGACGTACGGACGGAGGAGTATTGCCCGGTCCCTGCAGGCACAGTACCTTGTTGGCAAGCAGCCGCTTTTGGCGGCGGGGGGCCTCACTCATGGGGCCCGCATTGGCAGGAGAGGAGTCATGTCGCTGTGCAGCTCTCTCAGTGTAGGCAGGGCTTGGGCACGGCGATGTCGGGGAATCTGTGCAGTCCTTGTGCCCCATGGAATCAAAGAGCCAACAGAAAAGTGGGCCAGAGTACACACAGCGGCCCGAGGCAGACGTCACTGAGCTGCAGCGTGTCTGGCAATCCTTTGTTTCTCCGGGGCAGCTACAGAAGGTGAGGGAGTGTTACACCTGTGTTGGGACCACAGAGGCGAGACAGGGTAGTTGTATGCACAGCACACTAAATGGATCGTACCGCCCACCCTTTAATAACACCAGCTGATGGTCCACGCACGTCCCAAAGGCAGAGCGCTTGCTTTTGAAGGTTAACCTCTTGCAATAAAGATGCAATTACAAGCAGATGATGAGGTCTGATGTCTTGGATACATCTATAGGGCCGGGGGCAAACCAACAAGCCCTTGGAGTTTGTGGGTGCAATAGAGGATGTAGCGGACAGACTGAGTACTCCCCCACTGCAGAGGTGGCAGGCAGCAGGCCAACACAGCAAAGCCAGTGACGAAGTGGCAATCCCTCCTGGCAGCGTAGCTCCTCTTATTTGCAGAGTTTCTTCAGGCCCCCAAAGTGAAGTGACTTGCAGGGGTCTGGAGTCCAGTACTTATACCCAAAAAGGCCTTTGATGTGGGGGAGACTTCAAAGGAGTTCTCTGAAGTGCACAAGGGTCCCTTTTATCTCAGCTCTGTCTGACAGGCTACCTGTGTGGGGTATTCAGTCCTTTGTGTGGAAACAGGATACCACCTATTGAAGTGTAAGCGTCAAGCCCTCCCCTTCCCTCTGCCCAGGAAGACCGATCAATATGCAGATGAATCCAGATGCAGCTGAGTGTCCTGTGTTTGTGGCTGTCTAGAGGGAATTCACAAATTGTAGCTGTCACCCAGCCCAACCTAGGTGTGTATTCAGAGACAGGCTAAAGCAGTGAATGGTTTAAGGTTAGAAAATGCCAACTTTCTAAAAGGGATATTTTCAGGCTTGCAATTTAAAGTCCGGCTTCACCATAAGTTGTGATTTTAAATTGCGAGTCCAGAGATACCAAACTCCATTCCTCTATCTCTTCCCAATCTGGAAATTACACTTAAAAGATGTTTTAAGGCAATCCCAATGTTATACTATGGGAGAGATAGTCCTTGCAATAGTGAAAAACAAATTTAAGAGTTGTTCACTACCTGGACCTGTTAAACTTAAAAGTGCATGTCTAACTTTTTAAATACACTGCACCCTGCCGATGGGGCTGACTACCGCCTACCTTAGGGGTGACTTACCTGCAATAAAAAGGAAGGTTTAGGCCTGGCAAGTGGGCACACTTGCCAGGTCGAAATGGCAGTTTTAAAGGCACACACAGGTTCTGCAGTGTCAAGCCTAAGACATGTTTGAAAGGCTACTGTAGTGGGTGGCACAATCAGTGCCGCAGGCCTGCTAGCAGCATTTCATTTATAGGCCCTGGGCACATATAGTGCACTTTACTTGGGACTTAAATATGCCAACTGTGGCGAAGACAATGTCACCATGTTTTAGAGGACAAAGCACCTGCACTTTAGCACTGGTCAGCAGTGATAAAGTGAACAGATTCCTAAAGGGCAGCAAAAATGAGTCAGATAAACAGTAGGTCAGAGGCATGGAGAAGAAATGTGTAAGTCTGATAAACTCCACAAAGATAGAGTACTATGAATAAAGGATGACAATGGGCAGGTAATAAACCTAAAGACATTTTTAAGACTGTAAAGGACTTCTCTGATCCAGTTGTTGCCATAGAAGTAACGCATCCTTTGCCAAGTGATGAAAGCAACTTGCGGTGTTCTTCCACAACAAAACTCAGGAGATCCAGAATAGTTCATTTGTAGCTCAGACCTCGGAAGTGGATGACTGTAGATTCAGTCAATATTTCAAAATCATATCCTGCTGGATTTCTGAGTTTAACGCAGTCTTCTTGGAATACTATAGATCTGCTATTCTAAATCTCAACTCTGGTTCCCCTACCGATCATTGTCCCCCTTAAATCCTAGCTTTGGCAATTGATGTCATCAACCCCATCTTGAAGGCTCTGCTTGATTTGTCCTTTACCACAGCAACTGTACCTACTTGCTGGAAAAGGGCTAAAGTTGTCCATCTCATAAAAAAAAGCCAAGTGTGGACCCTGAAGTCCCGGGCAATTACGGGCCCTTTTCGCTTATTTCCCAACCTTCTAAGTTAAAGGAAACATTTGTGAACCATCAGCTCTCCAACTGCTTAGAGATTGACAGGTTACTACATCCCAGTCAATCCGGCTTTAGGCCAAAGTACAGCACAGAGACAACCTTGTTGGAGGACTCTGAACTGAGTAAAAGCACCAACAATGTGGGCAGTGGGGTTGTTCTGATATTGTTGAACCTGTCAGCAACATTTGACACCATTCCACATGCCAGGCTGCTCACCCGCTTTCAGGAAATTGGCATTAGCGACAGGTCCTGGAAGTGGATTATGTCCTTTCTTGAAGGCAGGAGTCAAGAAGTGCGGCTACCCCCTTATTCTTTGGGCAGCAGAATCGTCTCAGTAGGGGTTCCTCAGGGCTCGTATCTTAGCCACACAATGTTTAATGTCTACATGTCACCCCTGGCTGATTTGGTGGAATCATTTGGGGTTAAAATAATTACATACATGAATGATACTCAGATCATCTTCCCCTTTGGTAAGGGAGTGCCAATTGAACAGGATACCATTCAACCCTGTCTTTCTGTGTTTTTTCATTGGATGAACTGTAATCAAATGAAGTACGACACTGAAAACACAGACGTGCTCAGTTTTGGACACAATTTTTTTCAATCTTGAAGTCCACTGGCCTATAGGGGCTTCTCCACTGGATACCCAAGTGGAAACTGTAAACAACTTGGGGATCAAAGTTTATTAAAAAAAATCTTTTCACAATCAAATTATCTCTGTGGTGGGCTTGTGTTTTGGCATCTTATGTATGGCAAAAAAAGTTTGCATTCCTTGTCAATTCTGACTCGGATTACAGGCGTTTTGGCTTTGGTTAAGTCCAGGCTGGGCCATATCAATGCTCTATACACAGGCCTGCTGCAATATCTGCTGAGAAAAATACAGATTGTACAGAATGCGGTGGCTAGGTTAGCCCTTGGTCTGTCTAGAAGAGAGCACATTACTACGCTTCTGAATAATTTGCACTGGCTCCCAGCGGAAAAGCGGATTATATTCAAGTCCTCTCTCCTAATGCATGGAGCACTCTATCATTCAGGACCTGATTACTTATATTCCAAGATTTCCTACTATAATCCTGTAAGAGCATTGCATTACACCAATAAACATATGGCAAGGAATCCAAGAGTTTGTTTGGCTAAAGCTGGCAGATTCCCTTTCTTCCTCTTGGGCCCGGTGGGCTAGGACAACCTTACTTTGGAACTGCGCCAGATAAACAATGAAATATTTTTTAGGAAAAAGCTCAAGATGTGGCTTTTCACTCAGAAGTTCACTTCTATTGCTTTCTCTTTCATTGATGTCATCCTATAGCTCTCAGACTATCTTCTGAGCAACCATGTGCTCAATAAATCCTGTTACATTAACATTAACATATTTGGACTTTAAAAAAATAATTATTACAACCTGAATCCACTGGTAAGGCTTGATCTGCAATAAATATTTTAGCACAGATACTAATATGCCTATTACTTGTCTAAAGTCCATTTACATGAGCTTCTGACTGTCACCCTAAAGTTGGATGGCACCCTTAATGAGGTGTGAACTTGCTCCCAGAGCTGAGACAAAGGCCTTGGGTTGGGAAGGTATGGGCTTACCATGTTGCAGGCAGATGTCGATAACAACTGGGCATGCTCGTTCCATTGTCCCCTACTGCTTGTCAGACAACAGGCCCTATGGGAAATGAGCATCCCATGGACCTGGTCTGAAGTGACCACGGGAGTGATTGCTTATTTCACTGACCACACCTCTCGGTGGGCGCAGGAGGTCTTTACGGGGGAAAAAGGTTCAGCCATGCTGATTTTTGGCAGAGAGGAGCACCGTGGGATTGTTTGAAGTGAAACACAAAGAAAGTGCTGTAAATGTGGTTCACCACTGGGAACCTTTTCATTGGTTAGGGAATGGCCAGGAGTTTCCACCAACCCAGAGGGTGTCACTGGGCATAAAGGTGGGACCAATAGTACCCTCTTCAGATCACTTCTGGACCTGTAGAAGAACACAAGAGGACTGGACCTGCTGTCTGTGACCTGGGAAGAGCTTTGAAGACTGGACCTGCCCTCCCTTATGTACTTAGGACAAAGAAATGTATTTAAACGGTAATAAAGCTGACATTATGATTGGGCTACAAGAACACAACAAGCCTCAAGAGGCCTTCTCTAGCATTTCCAACTGACTAGTTCCACCTGGACCTGCCCTGGACCCTGCTGCTGGCCTCTGCTATAGAGAGTCTTGACCTCCAAGTGCTGTCCCCTAGGTCCTAGACCATTGGCTGATGTCAAAGAGTTCTCCTCCTAACAAATTCTGAAACCTTGGACTTATAGAGGTTTTGCCACCCATGCTCAGAGAACTGACACGGCACTGGGACCAACCTCCCAAGTTGATCCAATTAAGGTGTGTCACTGTTGGGCCAAAGATTAAAGTTTCTCCCACTATGTTCTTTCCTACAGCACCAACTCGGATTCAGCAGGACTTTGCGGTGAAAGTATCAGAACCGTAGCACCCTCCTCAGCTACAGCCTGCGTGCAGCATTGTTCTGCTGGAAGAATCCACACTAAACAAAAGTGAGTAAGTATGAAGTTAGAACTCTTCACCAAGCAAAGGCACAAAAATGTATCTGGCTGGCAAGAGGCCTTCTCCGGGTGTGAAATTCAAATTTCTCCCACTTGGAGCTTTCCCACCAAAAGTCTATGGCTTCTCTTGGGTCATATGTAGCAACTGTCCAATGATGTAGAGTCCTCAGCCTGCTGTCTTGCTTTGCTGAGGATTTTTGGCCTTCAGCCAGAGACTCAGTGGCATATTTATGAGAGGCGTTACTTTCAGTGATGCAATGGTGGCGCAAGAGTGGCGCAAATCATTCAACCTTATCTATGAGGCCACGCAAAGCCACTTTGCGTGGCTTTGAATGGCCTCATAAATATTGAGTAAGGCAAGGCAGCGCAAATATCTGCATTGCCTTATTTTACCATAGGAAGGTTTTCCATGGGTGTTGTGGTGGGTGTTGCCACGCAAAACCCATGGATTTTGAAGCACCCCCAGATTTACAGGACCCTGTAAACCTTGGGATGTGCCAAAACCTCACACCTCTCCAGGGGAGCAGCATCAAGAAGAAATATCTTTATTTCTCCTCGTTTTTTACTCTTTCTATGTGTGCTGTATTCTGCAGCACACATAGAAAGTGGAAAATACATCCCAGGATTGTTTTTGTGGAGGAAGATGCCCCTTCCTGCACAAAAACAATCCTGCCTACAACACAGACACCCTTGCACCATGGTGCAAGGGAGTCTGCGATGGCGCTAGGCAGCCAGAACAGCACCGGAGCAGTGGGAAAGGACCAGAATGTGCCGTATTGCATAGATACGGCGCACGCCTACCCTTTCCCTTTGACACAGGGCAGCGCAGCAAGGTGACTTGCTGCACTGCCCTGCGCAAAAGTCCATAAATCGTGGCCTCATTCTGAATGTAAATGTCTTCACCAGGATGAACTTGACCTTTGTATGCAACCCTTAATCTTAACCTTGTCTTGGTCAAGCACAACCAGATGACCGACGTTTGCACGTAACCCTTTTTGGTGCTAATTTAAGCTGAAACTTTAAAAATTCATAACTTCGGGCTTCCTTATTGAAATGTTGTTGTTCTGATGTCATTTTATTTATTAAACTTTACCCTATGTTCCTAAATTAGTCTGGATTTTTTCTTGTGTTACGTTTTGACTTAATTACCTTTTGAGTACAGCATAAATACTTTACACGTTGCCTCTAAATTGAGCATGTTTGCTCTGTTCCATAGCTTTTTGGGGGATTGAGCTTGGGTTAATTTAGTAACTTTTATGGGTCACCCTGTCAAGGTTTGTGGGTATTAGTTAAGGTAGCTACTCACCTTCCTCAATTAATAACCCAATTTTCGAAAAGGGGCATTTCTGGGTACATCACAAGGGGCTTAGGAAGATACGAAGGGAAGCATGAGGTGATGCAGAAGGGACTGTTGACGGAGGTCAGTGAGTGATTCCTGACTAGCCAATGAAGAATTATTGGCTTGTCAATTCATAGATATGTCCATGGATAAATTGATAATTTCACCCTTCAAGCTTCTTTAAGTAAGCTTGTGGAGGAGTTCACCTTTTACACACTACCGGTCATGACCTAAGGGCTAATCAGTGAAATATTGTATCAAGTGTAAGGATTTTTCTGTGTCATATTTAAACACTGACCACACAGTGGGAACTGATACATCATTACAAGATAGGGTAAAAAAAGAACAAGTATTCAGGATACTAGTGATGCACCAGACTATTTCAGTTTATTTGCAGTGAATTTAGAAAGACTAATTTACATGGCAAGGTCTGTCAAAGAGGTGCTTGGTGTGAGGTGCACTCTGTGAAAGTTGCAGCAACTCCCTAAATAAGGTCTTGTGGATCATTTTTGAGTCTGCTTAGGTGATGCATCAACTGGTTGATCTGCTTTTTGCTGAGTGGAACAGTGGTGGAATTGTGTGTTCAGGTTTTCTAAGGGCTTTTATGGAGTTGGTCCAGGATTTTGGAGATCAAGAAGCAGAATCGAGGACAGAAGGAATGTTTGCATTTTACCCTTGCTAATGGTGTTTTGTTAATATTGAAATTCTACAAATATAATGGAATGTCTTGGATTGAAAATGTCCTATTAGGAACAGATTTGTGGGTATTTCTCTATCTTTCTAACTGCTCCTACTGTAATTGTGGGTAAATGGCCATAAAGTCGCAGGTTTGTGGTTATTCACATATCTTAGGAGCTATTTCGCGCCCCGAAAATGCATGACAAACATGGTCCTGTCAAGAGCACTTTCTTGAATACAGCTGGAGTGGAAACACCGCTATATTTTATAGGGATGTGGTGTAAGGAGCAAATGCATATTTGCAGTAATTATATGAATGGGCACTTTTCCATTTGGTGGAAATTCCATATGAATACATCTAAGGCATCTATCTCTGAAAACTGCAGCTGATGTTGATTCCTAAGAGAATTGTGCAAGCTCTTAGTAATTGGCTGAAAAATCATGAATTTGCTCGAAACAAAGGCCAGGACTTATCTAGATTAACTCAAAGCAAAACAGTAATTTCACATGTTTACTAAAGGTCACACACCAATGATGTAACGAGCCACGCTTGCATTAAAATGCATTATTTGCACAACGCTAAACATTATTTAGCATTGTGCCACATTAATGTCTTGCTAAGATTTTTATTTGAGGCTCACACTTCAGTACAAACGTCTAAATATAGGCAAGTGTGATAGAGCGGTCCGTAGTAATAATTTACCTGTGTTCGGACGCTCTTTAGGCCGATGAATCTTTTGACTAAGTGGGAACTCTCTGTACTCTTAATCGATCAGTCGCATCAAATCAATAATCAATAACGAACATAAGCAATACCTTGATCAACATAACACTTAACAATTAATCCAGAATACATTTCGGCGAACCCTGACCTTTCAGTCAGGAATAACCACACCAGTTTATTGCAAAGTTAGTGAATTTATTTCCCTATATTAACAAAGCTAGCACAATATATATGTGTCTCAACACCAAATGATAAACGTAAATGAACATTAATAGCTGTCCATAACGGCGAAACAAGTGTAATCTATGTAGCATTTGAATCACAAGGCATTCGATAATGGCAATGCAAAGCACTAATACGATAATCTGTAATGAACTAATTGCATACATTTAGTCAGCATAACAAGATCTCAAATTGCATCGTGCAACATATGGAATCCTCATCTAACCTCAAATTAGCATCGGCATGTGGGACTTCATGCAAAACAATTTAGCAACATAAATTTAGAAAACTCCTAGCTAGGGCTCTTATCAAAATCAGCAGTTGGGTACCTAAAAGATACACAATGCAATTTTACAATTTCCTCCCATATTTACCAATTACGATCAGCGTACAAGGAAGTCTTCGTCTCACAGGTACCGTTTCTCGATCAGCATGTGACGGGGCAAAGGGGCAGGGGTGGACGGGGCAATTGCCTCACGGCGGCAAAGTAAAACTACTACTTCATGCAAAGGGACAACTCAAAGTTAAAGTCTCTAGGGCAAGAATCATTAAAGTCTCTTTCTCTCGAATTAGAGAAAGCATCAAAGTCTCTCAAAATGGCGTCGCAGCAAAGTGGGCCATAATAGCTACGAAGTCTGCAAAATGGCGGGTATCGAGCTGGTAATGGCTACTTTCTTCTCGTGCACCTGGTTTTTATAGACAACAGTTCGAATCCAGTAGGGTCTCCATTGGAGGGTTCATAGGTTAGCTTCAAATTGTCCAATCAAAAACGACAGTTCTCAAGCTTTTACTTAAGCATACATTATCCTTGGAGATGGGTACGCAAGTTGCAACATTGTCTACCAATTAGCTCACTTTCAGAGCCTCCATTGTCCGCACCTGCAAGTCGACCTTGAAGTAAAGAGAAAATATGCCATGCTGGCACGAAACTTTAAGATAAGCATGTGAACAGTTTCTGTGGAAAAGTACAGCTTCAAGCAGAAATACACGTTTTATAGCACATTGGAAAAATACGAGCATCTAAACTGTGAGACCAGGCCACTAGGCCAAAGCCTCCGCTAAAGTAATGCTAAGCTAAAGCATTTCAAACAAGCAAATCGTAGCACACGTTTATGATTATGTCGGATTAGTGTAATTCTAATACACCACGTTATATAAAGCACGCTTATAAATGTTGGCAAACTACTCTAAGGGCACATTTTGTCCCCGTACAATCTTTATTAGTTCGGTTAATGTCACACATGATTATTTCACACTACGTTTATGCGTTAATAGATCAAAACCTTCATTTTCTGCTTCATCAATCCCTCCTCTGATGACTACTTGTCATCACACAAATTAAGCCCACAAATTTTATTCCATTAAAATTCTGTCAGTTCTCTTTTCCTTTTAGTTCCCCTAGTTTGCGCTTTGTATTCTTCTGCCATTCTTTTCATTATTTTCTCCTCCTTTCTTCTTTTTATTCTTTCCATAATCATTATTATTCCCCTTTATATTCCCCAAATTCCAAATACACAAATTATCACTATTAAAATTCCCTCTATTATTTTTAACAATATTCCATTCCAAATTCCCCCAATCCAATCTCCCACTGAAGCAAGTCCTTTTCCAACCTTCTCCCACACTCCTGGTTCTTTCAGTTCCTTCAAATCTGCACTTTCTTTTGTTAGATTAGCAAGCATAGTTTTAATTTTCACACTATTGTCAGGTATATAGGTACAACAGTGTCGTGCACCAAGCATTTTGCAAACACCACCATCCTTTGCTAAAAGAATGTCTAAAGCAAGCCTATTTTGAAGAGTCATAGCTCTTTCCGCTGCAAGTTCAGCATCTATCAGGATTATAGCACCTGAAAAATTTGTCAACATGTTATCCACTATAGTAGACAACTTTCTTATTTTGATGGAATTCAGCACAACTCCCAATGAAGGAATCATGGCTCCAAATATATCACCTACCACAGCAGCTGCGGTCTCTCTTTTCTGGATATGATGGGATCCAGATGTCTTTTGAATCATCGATAGGTCATCCAGTTGATAAACCTTTGGGAACACTATACCCAAATAACATCTTCCCCACCATCCCTTTGGAAGACGATAATAGGCATTATACCCACAAATGTAATATACACCTGGAATGACAGGGTCAAGTCCGTCCATCATGAATGTCCATTTGGCCTTAAAGATAAACGTGTGTTTACACTCACTCGCCCCTACAAAAATGTTGTCATAATAAGATTCACCTCGATATATACAAAACTTCCCTACATGCCAAGCATCTAAAGCAATTTTCCCTTGTGTCTTTATTGCAGCAAAATCATAATTATCTACTGAAGTCCTCTTATGTAACTCCTTTTCTAATTTTGCCTTCATTTGAGCCCTTCTATCATCTGTGCGATCTAAAAAGCTTATTTCTACTGCAGAGAGCGAGCAGGTAAGATTTTCCCTATGAGCGTGAGCCGTTTCAAAAGGTTGCATTGGCTCGAAAAATTCCCTCATAATTTTTGCATCCCAATCTTTTGCAGTCTGGCTTAGCTGCGCTATTATAGGAACATAAGCAAAGGTAACATCATAATTTGAGTAAAAATACTGTATGTTAGTTTGACCATAAAATCTAGACATTACTATACTACATGTAATCCCATATGTAAGAGGCATGTGGTGATATGTCACCCCTTCCTTCACTGATGTCGGTATCTGGGTACACACATAACAATCTTTCGCATCCATTGTCTCAACATATTCTGTTAGTAAGCGATAGAAAACATTATACGAAAGCTCTTTCCTATCATGCAAGAGTCTCTCATCCAGTGCTAGCCTTTTCAATGCGGTTAGTTCAGTGACAGTAACAGGAGCAAAAGTAGAAGCCTCAATATTCTCATTCTCACCCTTTCCATGCATTCCAAGCACAATTGCCATTACTATTAGTACACATGTAATTACCAAGCCTATACACACATATTTACAATATTTCTTTCTATTGTCTTGCGTCATGATCTGTATAGAATCAGAGAGCTAGAAGCACTTATAAATGAAACTATTTAGCAATTCAGTTACAAAGCTGAGCGAGCGCAATGTTCACACCGTCTTCTTCAAGAGGCCAGTCACTTATCGGTTAGCAGCATTTGTCTCAATTCGGCTATAACTCAGTCTTTATCGGTTTAGCAAATGTCTCATCCGGTTTAGCAATGTCTCAGCTGGTTGTTTATTTCACGTTAGATTGTAGCAAGCAATATCATTTATCACCCCTTCAATCAACACTGTCCATAAAACTTTTCTTTTCTATTGGTATCTCTTCCTCTTCTTCGTTCTCGATGCTTAGAGATACAAACTCGTCAGTCCAATCGTCATTGACTGCATATGCCCATTCTGGACCGGAATACCTTCTGTTCGGTATCCTTTTCCTTTTCAATTTTGCTTCTCTTTTCGATTCTGCCTCGCTGGTACTTTCCTCTTTTGTCAAGTCTTTTTCTTCACTCGAGGTTGGTACCACGACAGACACTTCTTTTCTTTTCTCTTTTACTTTTGGCCTTTCTCCGTCGTTCAAACCTTCTCCAGTCCTTTGTTTTACTGGTGATATACTTAGTCTCCTCTTTGCACCGTGTCCATTCGATGGACCTGCGACCTTTTCTGTAGAAGTTTGAACCTTTTCGCTCTGTTCTGCCTTGTCCCCTCCCTCTGGGGAATCGATCACGTTCTCTTTTTCTCTTTCTCTATCGTCTGCTTCTGGGAAAGCCCTCTTCTGATCAGGCTCTCCTGCTTTTTCACCTTTTTCGAGCCCTTCGTCACCGTTACTTTCGTCAGGCTCTGTATCACTTTCAGCTGCTTCAGGTTCTTTGTCACCTTCAGCTGCTTCAGGCTTTTTGCTACCCTCAGCTGCTTCAGGCTCTTTGTCACCTTCAGCTGCTTCAGGCTTTTTGCTACCCTCAGCTGCTTCAGGCTCTTTGTGACCTTCAGCTTCTTCGTCGCTGTCTGAACTTTCTCCTTGGTCTTCCCCAAGTGAGTCGGACTCTTCGTTCTCCAATAATATCTCTCTCTCTCCTGCTTCTGCCTGTCCATTTTCAGTTCGCTTTTGTTCTGTCTCGCAACTCAGCACTGTTTTATCAGGCACTGGCAGTTTCAGCGCTTCAACTTCCTCATCTGTGGGACACAACACCTTCTTTGTGTGACTGGCGTGAATCCAGTTGGGAACCCCCGCACACTTCACAGCGGTAGTTGTCGTCAGGATCACTTGGAAAGGGCCTTTCCAACGGGGTTCCAGACACGACTTTCTCACGTGCTTCTTTACCACGACCCAGTCACCTGCTTTCAGTGCATGTCCTGGACCTTGGATCGGTGGCAAGGTGGTTGCTTCCACCTGGTGAGAGAAAGAGCGAACCACGTCAGCCAGACCTTTGCAGTAGTCTAACACCATATCATCTGTAATATTCAAAAGCGCGTTTGCGGGAACTGCAGGAAGTCTCATAGCCCTGCCCATGACAATTTCGTGCGGAGACAATCCAGTCTTTCTATCAGGGGTGTTTCTCATTGACATTAGCACTAAGGGTAATGCGTCAGGCCATTTCAAATTTGTCGATGCACATATTTTCGCCATTCTTGATTTCAGTGTACCATTCATCTGCTCCACCAGTCCTGATGCTTCAGGGCGATAGCTACAATGCAGCTTTTGCTCAATGTTCAGCGCTTCGCAGAGTAACTTTATCACCTCGTTATTGAAGTGACTTCCCCTATCTGATTCTAAAGAGATCGGGAATCCGAAACGTGGTATCAACTCCCTCAACAATAGCTTGGCAACTGTAAGGCTGTCATTTCTACGTGTGGGGTACGCCTCAATCCAGTGACTAAAGATGCACACAATCACCAACACATACTTTAGACCTCCATGCACAGGCATGTCAATGAAGTCCATCTGCATTCGACTAAAAGGCCCGCTTGCCCTACCAATGTGACTCGCGTTCACAACTGTTCCCTTTCCTGGGTTCATCTGCTGGCAAGTGACACATCGATGGCAAACTGCTTCTGCAGCTTGACGAAATCTGGGGTTAAACCAATCAGTTTTGAACAATCTTATCATGGCATCTCTCCCTAGGTGAGCTTGCCCATGATAGAACCGCGCAAGCTGTGATAAGAGACTATTTGGCAAAACAAATTTTCCCTCATGTGAAACCCATAACTCGTCTTGTCTCTTTATACATTGTGATTTAATCCAGGAATCTCTTTCATCCTCCCTGACATTATTCTGTAGTGCTTTTAGTTCCTCTATTGTATCTACGACCTTCAAGGCAAATGCTTCAGCTGGTTCTAGTTCTGGCTCACTTATCGAATTCCATTCATCTCTGAGTAATATACAGTTCAAGGCACAAAATCTTGCGACTTGATCCGCATATGCATTTCCCAGAGAAACATAGTCCTGTCCTTTCGTGTGAGCACTGCACTTTACCACTGCAACTTCAGCTGGCACTTGAATGGCATGTAACAATTCCCTTATTCTTTCCCCGTTTTTCACTGGGGATCCTGAAGAAGTCAGGAAACCTCTCTGTGACCATAGTTGTCCAAAGTCATGCACAATCCCAAACCCATATTGGCTATCAGTGTAAATGGTGACTTTCATCAATGCAGACAGTTGACATGCTCTGGTAAGGGCTACAAGTTCTGCTACTTGTGCAGAATAGACTCCTTGAAGCCATCCTGCTTCCAAGACACCTGTCACAGTACATACAGCGTATCCTGCTTTCAAAATCCCCATCCCGTCTCTTAGACATGAACCATCAACAAAAAGAATTTGGTCATTTTCATCAAGCTTAGTATTTTTAATGTCCGGTCGAGGTTTTGTGCAAAATTCAGTCACCTGAAGGCAGTCATGCTCGACGTCTTCAGCGTTCTCAATTTCAGCATTTTCTCCAGGAAGCAAGGTTGCTGGATTCAACGTAGTGCACCTTTTCAGCTGCACATTCGGTGAGCCCAGAATAATCGTTTCATACCTTGTGAGTCTTGCTCCGGTCATGTGTTGCGTTCGGGAGCGGGTCAAAAGTATCTCAACTGAGTGAGGGACCATGACTGTTACTAGGTGTCCCATCACTATTCCTTCACTCTGAGTGAGGCTGATACCAACTGCGGTTCGGGCGCGCAAACACCCTGGGAGTGCGGCTGCGACCGGATCCAAAGTAGCTGAAAAATATGCTACTGGTCTGTTTACGCCACCATGGGCTTGAGTCAAGACAGACAAAGAACATGCATCACGTTCATGGCAAAACAATGTGAAAGGCTTTGTGTAATCAGGCATACCTAAAGCTGGAGCCCTGCACATGCACTCTTTCAATTCGACAAAAGCATCCATCTCATCTCCTTTCAGCTCAATTTGATCCAAAACATCCTTCTGGGTCAGTTTCAGTAAAGGCTTTGCTAGAGTCGAGAAGTTGGGAATCCACTGGCGACAGTAGCCCACCATTCCCAAAAACTTTCTCACCTCCTTTCTCGTCTTGGGCGGACTCATTTGAAGTACACTCGTTATTCTTTCCTTCATTATTCTCCGTGATCCCTTCTCTATCTGGTGACCCAAGTATTTCACTTTCTTCTGACAGAACTGCAATTTGGAAAGAGACACCTTGTGTCCATTCCCTCCCAAATGGTTCAACAGAGCAATGGTATCGGCCGTGCAGTCGCTTTCTGTCTTTGATGCAACCAGTAAGTCGTCAATGTACTGTACTAGGGTTGACTCGAATGGCAACTCTAACTCTTCCAAGTCTTTCTTTAGAATCTGATTGAATATCGACGGTGACTCAGAAAACCCTTGAGGAATTCGACACCAACTGTACACTCTGTCTAGGAATTTGAAACAAAAGAGAAATTGGCTGTCCTCATGGAGAGGCACAGAAAAGAATGCTTGTGACAAATCGATGACTGAGAACCACTCAGCATCGCAAGGGATCTGAAACATTATCACAGCTGGATTCGGTACTACTGGGCAGCATTTGACTATGATGTCATTTATTTTCCTCAAGTCCTGCACAAGTCGGACCTTTCCACTTGGCTTTATTAGTCCCATTATTGGTGAATTACATGGACTGCTTAACACTTCTTTCAGTACTCCCTGCTTTACAAATTCGTCAATGAGTTGGGCAACTTTCATGAGGGTATCTTGTGGCATGTGGTATTGTGGGGTCTGGGGAAAGATTGCATTGGGCTTTACAGTCACTTTCACTGGTTCCACTCCTTTCATCAATCCCACCTCTTTCCCTGTCATGTCCCACACTTCCTTTCCGACTGTCTCCCGTAATTCAGCTGGAATATCTTCTTCAGTTATCATCGGGAAAAGACAAATCAGAGGATACTCTTCATCTACCGTTTCCATCTCATCCCCCTCTACACTATCCTCTTCTTCCCCATCACTGCTCGTCTGTATCGTTATTCCTTCGTTCGAACACATGATCGAACAACCCAATTTGCACAATAGGTCTCTTCCTAACAGTGCTATCGGGCTTGAGTCACATATCACAAACTGATGTACCCCTTGATAGTTACCGATGCTGACTGGTACCGGATCTGTAATTGGGTTCGTCAGATGTCTGTTTGCTACTCCCACCACTTGAACTGTCCTCCCTGAGAGTGGCAAATTTGGTACTTCACTGCTCTTAACAGTTGAACGTGTGGCTCCTGTGTCAACCAAGAATGAAACACGATGACCCATTACTCTTCCCTCTACGTACTGACCCTTTTGATCAACTTCTAAGGATGCTGCAAGCACACAATCTCCTTCTTCTTCTGAGCTTTCACTCTCCCATACATTGTTTATTCCACTCTCACTGTGTAATGGGAACTGTTGTACGGTGCCATTTGTACTCATTACCTGACCCGAGACCTGTGGAGGAACCATCACTTGCTGCTGACTCATTGGTTCCAAAGGTATTTGCATTTGCTGATTAGGTACCATGGATAACTGCTGTTGCATCGGCTGCATTTGCGTCATCTGCATACGAGGCATCTGCATCTGCTGCGGCTGCATAGGTTGTAATCCCTGCAATTGATTTAAGGTCTGAAAATTTGGGTTTGGACCTCTCATTTTCGGTCCCCTCATTGTCTGAAATGCATTGACATCATTGTTTTGCTGACCAACACCTACACCTGCACCTGCACCTTCCTGCACCACCATCGGGCACTCGCGTTTCCAATGACCGACAATTCCGCACACGTGACACGGCATCACTTTCTTCATTGCCTGCACACCCGTCACAACAGTGTTTAAATCCGGACCATTATTCACAAAACCTCCTCTGCCTCTGCCTCTCGCCTGTGGCTGAAACGCCATGTTTCCCTGCAACTGCGGCTGCGGTTGCGGTACCTGCTGTTGGAACCCTTGCATCCCTTGCAAACCTTGCAGACCTGTCTGAGCTGCTTTAAGTTGCATCATCATCACCTTCTCTTTCAGCCTTTTCTGTTTCACTTCAATTTCGTCGCTACAATATTTCGCATAATTCAAGACTTCATCAATCGGTTTCGACTGCCAGCAAATCAAATGCGACTTTATCATCTGACTTATCTCTGGTCTCAACCCTTCCACAAATCTAAACACAAAATGAAGCATATCCTTCGCCTCGATTGTTTCCGTGCCACTGTAATTCTTGAACGCCTTCAACAACCTCTCATAGTAACTATGAATCGATTCTTTAGCCTCTTGGGCAGTTCGATCAATCTTCTGCCAATCCACATTCTTCGCGGCAACCTTCGTCTTCAAATGCTCAATCACCTTATAGTACAAGCTCATCACCATAGGTGATGGTGCACCCGTCTCCCTGTCTCTCTCTGGTTCACTTGTCGGCCAACCTACAGCTCTTTTGCAATCCTCCCACAAATCTGCCGGAACCACAATCTCAAAGAGAGTATTCAGGTCTTCCCAGAGACATTTTGCAAGCTTCACAAACCTATCAGTCTGTTGATACCATTCAATCGGCTTCTCTCTCAGTTTGGGAAAATCATCCGTAAATGACTGAATGTCGCTTCTGTGCCATGGTACATGTATTAATTTTCCCCCTGCTGTCTCCCTCATTGGTAACATGGTTACTGTCTCGCTGCTTTGTGGTCTTTTCTCATTATGCTCTGTAGCACTGTCCCTCCTCTTTTCCTTCCTCTTTACCCATCTGCTTTCCCACTTGTCTAAGCACCTCCACACTTGTGCACTCTGTAGCAATTCTCTAAGGTGTGTCTTCATGCCTGCTGACCTCATGTGTTCAAAATCTGTGGTCCCAAAATCCAACCTGTAGCTTCTGCTCAAGTGTTTCATCTTGTCTATGTCAACCCCGTTTCTGTCAGCTGCTTCCTGCAAGCTCTTATGTACCTTGTTCACTTCCTTCGTAATCCTGGGACATAGATACCTCAGTTCTTCTTCCGTGTAGGACTCTAACCTATTTACACCCATAGTCCCTTCCACCAATTCTTGTGCTTCCATGTTCAACCTGACCCTATTCATATAGTCTTCTCCTTTCCCACTGGCTGAACTTTGTGTGGAATTTAGACTGTTGAACCACTGTGTCAGCTGTTGCGCATTTACCCCCATCAGTGTAGCATTCACATCGACTGCCATTGATGATTGCGGCAACTTTTCAGTATTCGATGTTAAAGGTATTATCAGTGGGGGACTCGACCTCACCAGTGTTGACTGAGCACATATGGGACTAAACTCCATCAAGGATCCAGATCCATTTGGCTGAGCCGCTATAGGAGTTATCCCTGGAGTGTTTTCTATGCACCTCCTCTCTGTCCCATTCTGCAGCATTGATCCCTGACCGCTCATACCTAAATTTGGCTGACTATACAGAGGTACCGGTGGACCTACAGTAATAGGTAGTGATATCGCGTCTGGGTTCTGTCCATTTCCCATGTTCTGAGGCATGTTCATTCCCATACTATGGGTCATCATTGCCGGCATGCCCATCTGACTCCCCGTCATCTGAGCATGTGCTGTTCCCCCCTGCATCTGCTTTTGAGGCATCATAAACTGAGTTGATTCAGCCTGTGTCATTGTTGGATTGTGACCATTCTGTACTCCCCTTACGGTTTGTTCTAGAACCATTCCTCCACTATTGTCACTGCTGTAGTACCCTGGCATCTGCGGTTGATAATTTTCTACTGGTTTCAACATGGGCACATCTGGATATATTCTCCTAACCTGCGGTATCTGCGGGGTAAACAGTAAACTCGGGTCTTTAGACCCCGATGACGCTCCTGAACTCTGGGTTTCACTGTTCTGTACCGGTGCCGGAGGGGCAGAACTGGTACTTGGACCTTATCCATTCTCCGCATAAGGTGGTGGACGGTCGCTCAGCAATTGCATTATTAACTCCTCATCCTCTAACTCCTCTTCTCTTCTCAACATTTCCTCATCCTCTCTATCCTTGGAACACTTCCTGTCTGTCTTACAGGTAGCTTTCTTACCTGTCTCCTCTTCTTCCTTAGTAATTGCGGGAAACAATTTTATCCCCTGCAATACATCTGACCTCCACACCTTCTGTGCATTATCCCACCTTGCATCCGCTAGTGTCTTTTCTACTTTCCTCATCCTTGTTTCAAACTTATTTTTCTGTTGCTGTCTAGCCATTAATTCCTAGATTGCTAGAGCCTCAAACTGTGCTGGCCTTGGAGGTACCTTCATGTCATACATCGTGAATCTCAAATTCTCTAGGATCCTTATATTGAATGTCCCATGTATCGGGAACGCTACGCTCCCATGTTTCTCTGTCAGTTTGTGCCATTGCTTTAGCCATAGACACGGAGCTACCCCCTTCTCTTCCATGACAATGTAAGCTGGAGTACCTTCGGGCGGCGTCTCCTCTCCTACGCTCGCTTTAATGTAAGACTCCCCCTTCATCGCACTCCTAAATGCTTTAAGGAATTTCATTTTCTCGTCTTTTATTTCACAAAGTTTGTAATCAATAGGTCGCTTTTATTCCACAAAATTTGTAATCAATAGGTGACTTTAGTTCCCGGAATACTCTTCGCTTGCCTTTCCCCTTCCAATCGAGCCCCACGGACTGCGTCCAATCCGTGTGCAACCCTTCTCTCCAACCAACCTATCCCAGCGCGGCTCCTAGTGACGTCACACTCATACACACTGCGGCTGACAAAGCCTCGCGGCTAGTCCTCCTTCACTCACCTCCTCCCGTAACAACTTCTTGCATGTATCGCGAGCTACCAAAAACTAAAACAGATCTGTCGGTTTGCTACAGGAAGGGTAACACAATCGCTTCAGGACCTTAGGGACCTTTCACTAGCCTCGGTACCTTTCACTAGCCTCGGCCGCTATTCCGTCTTTCTCAGTCCCCACGTTCGCAAGCAAATCTGACCCGCAGACCTACTCTCAACTTGACAATGATCTGTTCTAGTGCACTTAGAATCTTGTCAAAGCCCGAAGTCGAAGTTCCTTTCACTCCCTAACACACGTACCGACTCGTTGACCACGCCCGATCAACCTACTAAACCGCCCAGACCACAACATGGATCAACATACTCCGGAGTCTCTTGACCTCGCAGGGCCCGTCTCAACAACAACAACCACGTGGACCTTTTTATGCACAAAGCGCCACACGCACATGAAGTTCGACGACTTCCTTACTCTCACACTCGGAGCCGCACCTCCGCTATCTCTATGAAGTTCGACGACTTCTCTACTTCTACACTCGGAGTCGCACCTCCGCTATCCTTAAAAAAGAAAAATCCTCGCAACCTTTTCACACGCCCTGCGGCAATAAGCTGTGCAAGCGCAAAACCCTAGCTTCACTCATACCATCACTAGTACCGCCAACGCTGTTTCCACACCTCCGTTCTCTCCATTCGCAAGCTCCGAGATCCCGGGAAAGTCGCGGTGGACCTAGCCCATCATCATTCTGTCAATCAGTTTTATCCAAGAAAAATCTAATTCAACTTCTCGAGTGGGGTCTCAAAATGCGTAACTGTTAATTCAACACCATGTACTTTAATAGTACAGGGTCCCAAAAGACGCAACCGTCCTCTGCTACCATCTACTGATAGAGCGGTCCGTAGTAATAATTTACCTGTGTTCGGACGCTCTTTAGGCCGATGAATCTTTTGACTAAGTGGGAACTCTCTGTACTCTTAATCGATCAGTCGCATCAAATCAATAATCAATAACGAACATAAGCAATACCTTGATCAACATAACACTTAACAATTAATCCAGAATACATTTCGGCGAACCCTGACCTTTCAGTCAGGAATAACCACACCAGTTTATTGCAAAGTTAGTGAATTTATTTCCCTATATTAACAAAGCTAGCACAATATATATGTGTCTCAACACCAAATGATAAACGTAAATGAACATTAATAGCTGTCCATAACGGCGAAACAAGTGTAATCTATGTAGCATTTGAATCACAAGGCATTCGATAATGGCAATGCAAAGCACTAATACGATAATCTGTAATGAACTAATTGCATACATTTAGTCAGCATAACAAGATCTCAAATTGCATCGTGCAACATATGGAATCCTCATCTAACCTCAAATTAGCATCGGCATGTGGGACTTCATGCAAAACAATTTAGCAACATAAATTTAGAAAACTCCTAGCTAGGGCTCTTATCAAAATCAGCAGTTGGGTACCTAAAAGATACACAATGCAATTTTACAATTTCCTCCCATATTTACCAATTACGATCAGCGTACAAGGAAGTCTTCGTCTCACAGGTACCGTTTCTCGATCAGCATGTGACGGGGCAAAGGGGCAGGGGTGGACGGGGCAATTGCCTCACGGCGGCAAAGTAAAACTACTACTTCATGCAAAGGGACAACTCAAAGTTAAAGTCTCTAGGGCAAGAATCATTAAAGTCTCTTTCTCTCGAATTAGAGAAAGCATCAAAGTCTCTCAAAATGGCGTCGCAGCAAAGTGGGCCATAATAGCTACGAAGTCTGCAAAATGGCGGGTATCGAGCTGGTAATGGCTACTTTCTTCTCGTGCACCTGGTTTTTATAGACAACAGTTCGAATCCAGTAGGGTCTCCATTGGAGGGTTCATAGGTTAGCTTCAAATTGTCCAATCAAAAACGACAGTTCTCAAGCTTTTACTTAAGCATACATTATCCTTGGAGATGGGTACGCAAGTTGCAACATTGTCTACCAATTAGCTCACTTTCAGAGCCTCCATTGTCCGCACATGCAAGTCGACCTTGAAGTAAAGAGAAAATATGCCATGCTGGCACGAAACTTTAAGATAAGCATGTGAACAGTTTCTGTGGAAAAGTACAGCTTCAAGCAGAAATACACGTTTAATAGCACATTGGAAAAATACGAGCATCTAAACCGTGAGACCAGGCCACTAGGCCAAAGCCTCCGCTAAAGTAATGCTAAGCTAAAGCATTTCAAACAAGCAAATCGTAGCACACGTTTATGATTATGTCGGATTAGTGTAATTCTAATACACCACGTTATATAAAGCACGCTTATAAATGTTGGCAAACTACTCTAAGGGCACATTTTGTCCCCGTACAATCTTTATTAGTTCGGTTAATGTCACACATGATTATTTCACACTACGTTTATGCGTTAATAGATCAAAACCTTCATTTTCTGCTTCATCAAGTATCGATTGGTATATTGCATAATATGTATAGTTTTGCAGAAATTACACATGGGGATTTTACACGATTTACCTTTTGCGCATTGTTTGTGCCAATTTTTATGTGGTGCTGTGGTTGTAAAAAAAAATCCGATTCTGCTACTTGCATGATTCTAATTAATCTGGTTTTGAGAAGAATCCTAGGTGTGTTGGCGACGTTTCAACCCCATCACACCCAGTTGCATAGATATCAAGGGTCTTGCACAGTGCGCCTGCGGCACAATGTTATTTCAGTTCTGTGCTTGCGTCAATTTTCAGTGCAAAAGTCCTTGTGCACACAAACGTTGATCAACGCTGTCTCTTGGGCCACTTTCTGCTTATGGCTCCCCTTTGCATCATCTGAACACGTGAACAGAAGTTTTGAACATGTGGACTTTCAAAGGAATACAATTTTTCCCCTGCTTTGGAGAACTGAGCAGCATGCTCCCAGGTATTTGGTTTAATATTAACTGGATGTAATCAACGTTCCTGTAGGTGAAAGTTCTGCCGGGAATTTATTGTGAGAAGGGCCACAACATCAGAAATGGAACTAAGTGTAATTTTAATTTTGCTTGGAAAGTTTTAAAGATAGCAAGGACATCTGTCAGACGTATTGCCTATTTCAGGTCTATCCAGGGCTGATGTTGGGTATGAGGACGTGGAAGGAATTTTGGGAAATGGTTCACTGAGTAACCATGTGTTGTGGATTACGTCCATGTACCACAGTCATTGCGACAAAGTCTAGGATTTCACTACCTTGATTGAGCCCATGTTCTCGCTATAGGCCCATCCCTGTCAGGGTGTGCGTTTGAGTTATGGAGTCCACAGCTTTCCTTATCTTCTCACTTAGTTACAGGCCTCTGACCTCCCTTCAGGTTCCTACCTGCCCTTTGATACAAGGTCAGTCTGCAGGTGCGGACAATGAAGGTACAGATAGTAAAATAATTGGCAAACCATGTTACAACTTGTGTTCCAAGGCTTCAAGGACAATGTATGCATAAATGAGAGCTAGTAAAAAGACAATTTTCATTGGACAATTTGAAGCCAACCTATGAACCCTCCAATGGAAGACCCTGCAGAATTTGGAATGTTTCTTACGTAAACCCACTGGACAAAGAGAAGTCAGCCATTTTCCTTGATGCCAATTTGAAGCCAGATGCTAGACTCCATTTTGGACGACACCCTGATGCCCTTCTCTCTATCGGAGAGAAAGAGACTTTAAGAATTCTCACCCTAGAGACTTTAACTTTGATTTGTCCCGTCTTGCCCATGAAGTAACTTTGCCCCATTTTCCTTGCCGCTGCAAGGAAGCTTGCCCTGAACTTTGCCCCTTTGAAATCTGCCCCTTGCTGATCGAATCGGTACCTGAGGGACGAAGGCTTTCTTGAATGCTGATTGTATTTGGTAAATATGAAAGGATAAATGTATTATGCATTGTGTTCTTCCTTTTAGGTACCAACTGCTATTTTGATAGGGCCCAAGCTAGAAGTTTTCCAAATTTGTGTTGACTAAATTCGTTTTGCATGAAGCCCCACATGCCAATGCTAATTAGAGGTTAGTCGAGGTATTCATTCGATGCACCATGCAAATTTGAAATCTTGTTATGCTGACCAATGTATGAAATTAGTCAAATACAGTTAGTCATATTAGTGATTTGCATTGCCATAACTGAATGTATCATTATTCAAATTTTGCATAGATTGCGTTTCTTCCACCGCTATGGACAGCTAGTAATGTTCATATACATATATCATTTGGTTTTGAGACTTATATACATCGTGCTAGCTTTGTTAATATAGGGAAATAAACTCACTAACTTTTAATAAACTGGTGTGGTTATTCATGACTGAAAGGTCATGGTGCGCCGAAATACCAACTGTTATTGATTTCTGATGTGTTATTTTGATCTATTAATTGGGTATTGATTGTCGATTATAATAGTTATTGATTATTGATCTGAGTGACCCGACTATTCTAGGATGAGGAGAGCCCGACTCGGTTAAAAGATTCACCGACCTCCAACGTGTCCAGGTACAGGTAATTTATAAGGGCTGGACGCGTTATCAGTAGATGGTAGCAGAGATTGATGGTTTAGCCCTTTGGGACCCCATCCAAGCAATAGACGGAGTTAAGTTAGAATTTTCTTTGATAAAACAAGTTGGAGGGATGATGATGCCCTAAGTCCCCAATGACTTTCCCGGAATCTCTGGGCTTGCGAATGGAGGACATGGAGGTGTGAGAATGGTTTCGGCGGTTCTAGTGACGGTATGAGTGAAGTTAGGGTTTCGCGCTTGCACAGCTTATTGCCGCAGATTAATTGAGAAGTTTGTGAGGATTTTAGGGGGTTAAAAGATATCAGAGGAGTGTTACTCCAAAAGTGTGAGAGTAGGGAAGTCGTCGAACTTCACGTGTGTGTAGCGCTTTGTGCAGAAAAATTGTCCACGTGGTTGTTGATGTTGAGACGGGCCCTGCGAGGTCAAGAGACTCCGGAGTATGTTCAAAAGTGTATGAGACACTTGTTTGATGTTGTGATCTGGTCGGTTTAATAGGTTGATCGGGCGTGGTCAACAAGTCGGTCTGAATTCTGAGGAATGAAAGAAAATTTAGACTTTGAGATTTGACAAATTCTAAAGTGCACTAGAATAGTTTATTGATCAGTTGAGAGTAAAGTTTGCGGGTCAAATTTTGCTTGCGAAAGCGGGAAACCGAGAAAGATGGAATAACTGCCGAGGCTAGTGAAAAATCCCTAAGGTTTCTGAAGCGATTGTATTACCTTTCCTGTAGTAAACCGACAGATCTGTTTTATTCTTTTGGTTAGTGCTCGCGATATATTGCAGAAATTAGTTTGTGAGTGAAGTCGAATGAAAGAGGACAAGCAGCGGGACATTGTCAGCCGCAGTGTGTGAGTGTGACGTCACTAGGAGCCGCGCTGGGATAGGTTGGTTGATGAGAAGGGTCGCGCACGGATTGGACACAGTCCGTGAAGCGCAATTGCTAGGAGAAAGGCAAGCGAAGAGTATTCCGGGAATTAAAGTCACTTATTGATTACATATTTTAGAAAAACAAAAGACGGAAAGATGAAATTTTTCAAAGCATTTAAGAGTGCCATGAGGGGAGATGTTTATATTAAAGCAAATGTAGGAGAAGAAACACCGCCTGAGGGTACACAAGCTTACATTGTCATGGAAGAAAAGGGTGTAGCACCATGTCTTTGGTTAAAACAATGGTGCAAATTAACAGAGAAGCATGGAAGTGTAGCGTTCCCTATCCCCGGGTCGTTTAATCTAAGGGTTTTAGAAAATCTGAGATTTGCGCTATAGGACATGAAAGTACCTCCAAGACCAGCACAGTTTGAGGCACTAGCAATTTGGGAGCTAATAGCTAGAAACCAACAACAAAAGAAGTTCGAGACCAGAATAAGAAAAGTAGAAAAGACACTAGCGGATGCTAGATGGGACAGCACACAAAAGGTTTGGAGATCAGATGTATTGCAGGGGATTAAATTGTTTCCAGCGATTACTGATGAATCGGAGACGGAAGGAAGGAAAGCCACCCATAAGACAAACAGGAGTCAGTCCAGAGATAGAGAGAACAATAGAAACTCGAAAAGGGGAGACGAGTCAGACGATGAGGAGTTCATTATACAATTGCTGAATGATCGCCCGCCATCATATGTGGAAAGCGAAAAAGGCTCAAGCATTAGTACTGCCCCTCCAGAACCAATACAGGGTAATGTAACACCAAATTTGAGAATATCTCAGAGGCCGAGCACACACCACAAATACCACAGATTCAGAGAATATACCCAGACGTGCCAAAATTGAAACCTGCTGAGAATTATCAGCCACAGATTCAAAGGCACTGCTGTGATGAGCATAACATGGGAATGACTTCTGATTTAATGGCGCAGGGAGGACAAAACTATCAGAGACTGACATTGATTCAAGCCGAATCAACACAGTTTTTGATGCCTCAAAAGCAGGCACAAGAAGGGCCGAAGTATACTCGAGTAACAGAGAGCCAGTTAGGTATGCCAGCAATGATGAACCATAATGTGGGGATTAACATGCCACAGAATTCGGGGAACAGACAGAATCCAGACGCGATATCTCTGCCTATTACTGTAGGACCACCAGTACCACTGTACATACAAGGAGACCCAAAAGTATGCGAACAAGGGGTAGTAATGACACAGAGTGGGACAGGGAGAAGATGCATAGAGACCACTCCAGAAACAACTCCAATAGCGGCACTGCCAAATAGATCTGGGTCCATGTCGGAATTCAGTCCAATTCCAATTTGTGCTCCGTCGACCGTGGTAAGGTCACATCCACCACTATTAGTACCGTTAACCTCAGAGACTGAAACATTACAGAAACCATCAGTAGCAGTTGATGTAACTGCTACACTGATGGGACTGAACGCGCAACAGTTAACACAATGGTTCAACAGCCTGAACTCCCCACAGAGTACATCCAGCGGGAAGGGAGAAGAATACCTGAATAAAATAAGGTTGGGTATGGAGGCAGATGAACTGGTAGAGGGAACAATGGGTTTGAACAGATTAGAATCATACACAGAGGAAGAACTAAGATACATGTGCCCTAGGATTACAAGAGAAGTAAGCAGCATACATAAGAAGTTACAAGAAATTGCAGCAGAAACGAGATCAATATAAGTAAGACTAAACACCTGAGCAAAAGTTACAGGTTAGACTTTGAGACAAAAGATTTTGAACACATGAGATCCGCAGGGATGAAAACACACCTTAAAGAGATACTGCAGAGTGCACAGGTCTGGGGATGTTTAGACAAGTGGGAAAGTAGGTGGGTTAAGAAAAAGGACAAAAAGAAAGAAAATACTCCAGAGCGGAATGAGAAAGCACAACAGAATGACGATCTGATAACTATGTTACCAATGAGAGAGACAGCAGGGGGAAAACTTGTACATGTACCATGGCACAGGTGCGATATTCAATCCTTTACGGATGACTTTCCCAAATTGAGAGCGAAGCTGATTGAGTGGTATCAACAAACAGATAGATTTGTGAAACTCGCGAAATGTCTCTGGGAAGACCTGAATACTTCGTTTGAAATTGTGGTTTCCGGCAGATTTGTGGGAAGATTGTAAAAGGGCTGTAGGTTGGCCGACGAGTGAACCAGAGAGAGATAGGGACACAGGTGCGCCATCACCTACGGTAATGAGTTTGTACCACAAGGTGATCGAACACTTGAAAACCAAGGTTGCGTCGAAAAATGTGGATTGGCAGAGGATTGACAGAACAGCCCAAGAGGTTAAAGAATCTATACATGCGTACTATGAGAGATTGTTGAAAGCGTTTAAGAATTAAAGTGGCACGGAGACGATTGAGGCAAAAGACATGCTCCATTTTGTGTTCAGGTTTGTGGAAGGGTTGAGACCCGAAATCAGCTAAATGATTAAAACACATTTGATTTGTTGGCAGTCAAAATCGATCGATGAAGTATTGAACTACGCAAAATACTGCAGTGATGAGATTGAGACAAAGCAGAAAAGGTTGAAAGAAAAGGTGATGGTGATGCAGCTTAGAGCAGCTCAGACAGGTTTGCAAGGTTTGCAAGGGTTTCAACAACAGATGCTGCAGCAGCAGCAGGGAAATGCTATGTTTCAGCCGCAGATGAGAGGCAGAGGCCGAGGAGGTTTTGTGGATAATGGTCCTGATTTGAATACCGTTATGATTCCAAATGGTATACAGGCAATGAAAAGGGTGATGCCATGCACACGTGCGGAATCGTCAGGCATTGGAAACGGGAGTGCCCAATGATGGTGCAGGAAGGTGTAGGTCAGCAAAACAATGATGTCAATGCATTCCAGTCTATGAGAGGACCGAAACTGAGAGGTCCGAATCCAAATTTCCAAAACAATATAAACCAGATGCAGGGTTTACAACCCATGCAATCGCAACAGGTGCAAATGCCCTGTGTGCAAATGGCACAATTGCAGCCAATGCAACAGCAGTTTCCTATGGTGCCTAATAAGAAAATGCAAATACCCTTAGCACCAATGAATCAGCAGCAAGCAATGCTTCCTCAACAGGTCACGGGTCAAGGAATGAATCAAAGTTACACAGTGCACCAATTCCCCTTACATAGTGAGAATTGAATAAACGATGCATGGGAGAGTGAAAGTTCAGATGAGGAAGGAAATTGTATGCTTGCAGCATCTTTGGAAGTTGATCAAAAGGGTCCGTATGTGGAGGGAAGAGTTATGGGTCATCGCGTTTCATTCTTGGTTGACACAGGAGCTACACGTTCCACTGTCAGGAGCATTGAAGTACCAAATTTGCCACTTTCAGGGAGAACAGTTCAAGTAGTGGGAGTAGCAAACAGGTACCTGACGAACCCAATCACAGATCCAGTTCAAGTCAGAATTGGTAACTATCAAGGGTCACATAAATTTGTGGTGTATGATTCAAGCCCGATATCACTATTAGGGAGAGACCTATTGTGCAAATTGGAATGTTCGATTATGTGTTCAAATGATGGAATTAAAATTCAGACAAACAGTGATGGGGAAGAAGAGGACAGTGTAGGAGGGGACGAAGTGGAAACTGTTGATGAGGAGTATCCTCTGATTACTCTATATCCAATGCTCACTGAAGCAGATATTCCTGCTGAGTTACAGGAAACAGTCGGAAAGGAAGTGTGGGATATGACAGGGAAAGAAGTAGGATTGGTCAAAGGAGTGGAACCAGTGAAAGTGACGGTAAAACCCAATGTAACCTTTCCCCAGACCCCACAGTACCATATGGCACAAGACACCCTCATGAAAGTCGCCCAACTCATTGATGAGTTTGTAAAGCAGGGAGTGGTGAAAGAAGTGTTAAGCAGTCCATGTAATTCACCAATCATGGGACTAATAAAACCGAGTGGAAAGGTCCGAATTGTTCAGGATTTGAGGAAAATAAATGACATAATAATCAAATGTTGTCCCATAGTACCGAATCCAGCTGTGATAATGTTTCAAGTTCCCTGTGATGCTGAGTGGTTCTCAGTCATCGACTTGTCGCAAGCATTCTTTTCTGTGCCCCTTCATGAGGACAGCCAATTTCTCTTTTGTTTCAAATTCTTAGACAGAGTCTACAGTTGGTGTCAAATTCCTCAAGGGTTTTTGGAGTCACCATCAATTTTCAATCAGATTCTAAAGAAAGATTTGGAATCATTAGAGTTACCATTCGAGTCAACCTTAGTGCAGTACATTGACGATTTGCTGATCGCATCCAAGACAGAAAGTGACTGTACAGCTGACACCATTGCCCTATTAAACCATTTGGGAAGGAATGGACACAAGGTGTCCCCTTCAAAATTACAGTTCTGCCAGAAGAAAGTGAAATATTTGGGTCACCAAATAGAGAAAGGGTCGCGAAGAATTATGAAAGAAAGAATAACAAGTGTACTTCAAATGAGTCCCCCGAAGACGAGGAGGGAGGTGAGGAAGTTTTTGGGAATGGTGAGCTATGGTCGCCAATGGATTCCCAATTTCTCAACCCTAGCAAAACCTTTACTGAAACTGACCCAGAAGGATGCGCTGGATGAAATAGAGCTGAAAGGAGATGAGATGGATGCTTCTATTGAATTGAAAGAATGCATGTGCAGGGCTCCAGCTTTAGGTATGCCTGAATACACAAAGCATTTCACATTGTTTTGTCATGAACGTGACGCATGTTCCTTGTCTGTCTTGACCCAAGCCCATGGTGGTGTAAACAGACCAGTAGCATATTTTTCAGCTACATTGGATCCGGTCGCAGCAGCACTGCCAGGGTGCTCGCGTGCCGTAGCTGCAATTGGTATCAGTCTCACTCAGAGTGAAGGAATAGTGATGGGACACCCTTTAACAGTCATGGTCCCTCACTCAGTCAAGATACTTTTGACACGTTCCCGAACACAGCACATGACTGGTGCTAGACTCACAAGGTATGAAACAATAATTCTGGGATCACCTAATGTGCAGCTGAAACGGTGCACTACGTTGAATCCAGCAACCTTGTTTCCCAGTGAGAATGCTGAAATTGAGAAAGCTGAAGACATCGAGCTCGACTGTCTCCAGGTGACTGAATTTTGCACCAAACCAAGACCTGATATCAAAGATACCCGATTGGAAGAAAATCATCAAGTCATTTTTGTTGATGGTTCATGTTTAAGAGATGCACTGGGAATATTGAAGGCAGGATACGCTGTATGTACGGTAACAGGTGTTCTGGAAGCATCTTGGCTTCAAGGAGTTTACTCTGCACAAGTAGCGGAATTGGTAGCCCTTACTAGAGCCTGCCAACTTTCTGCATTAATGAAAGTTACCATTTACACTGACAGCCAGTACAGATTCGGAATAGTGCATGACTTTGGACAATTGTGGTCACAGAGAGGCTTCATGACCTCTTCAGGATCGCCAGTGAAAAATGGTGAAAGAATAAGAGAATTGTTACATGCCATCCAATTACCAGGAGAAGTAGCAGTGGTAAAATGCAGTGCACACTCGAAGGGACAAGACTATATTTCTCTGGGAAATGGATATGCAGATCAAGTCGCAAGGTTTTGCGCATTGAACTGTATATTGCTCAGGGATGAGTGGAACCTGATTAATGAGCCAGAACTTGAACCAAGCGAAATATTTGCTCTAAAGGTTGTAGATACAATGGATGAATTGAAATCCTTACAGAATGATGTCAGTGAGGATGAGAAACTCTCATGGACCAAATCGCAATGTGTAAAGAGACTAGATGAATTATGGGTTTCAAGTGAAGGGAAATTTGTTCTGCCAAACAGTCTTTTGACACAGTTAGCCAGATTTTACCATGGACAAGCTCATCTTGGGAGGGATGCCATGATTAGATTATTTAAAACTGATTGGTTTAACCCCAAATTCCGTCAAGTTGCTGAAGCAGTTTGCCATCGTTGCGTCATTTGCCAACAGATGAACGCAGGGAAGGGAACCGTAGTAAATTTGAGCCACATTGGAAGAGCAGGGGGTCCCTTCAGCAGGATGCAAATGGACTTTATTGAGATGCCTGTGCATGGAGGCTTGAAGTATGTGTTGGTGGTTGTGTGCATTTTTAGTCACTGGATTGAAGCATACCCTACACGCAGAAATGACAGTCTCACAGTTGCAAAAATACTCTTGAGAGAGCTAATACCACGTTTCGTATCCCCGATCTCCTTAGAATCAGATAGGGGAAGTCACTTCAATAACGAAGTAATAAAATTACTTTGTGCAGCGCTGAACATTGAGCAAAAGTTGCATTGTAGCTACCGCCCTGAAGCATCAGGTCTAGTGGAGCAAATGAATGGCACATTGAAATCAAGGATGGCGAAGATATGTACATCAACAAACTTGAAATGGCCTGACGCATTGCCCTTGGTGCTAATGTCAATGAGAAACACCCCTGACAGAAAGACTGGACTGTCCCCGCACGAGATTCTCATGGGCAGAGCCATGAGACTTCCAGCAGTTCCTGCAAATGCTCTTTTGAATATTACAGATGATATGGTGTTAGACTACTGCAAAGGTCTAGCTGATGTGGTCCGCTCTTTCTCTCACCAGGTGGAGGCAACCACCTTGCCACCGATCCAAGGTCCAGGACACGCCCTGAGAGCAGGTGACTGGGTTGTGATAAAGAAGCACGTGAGGAAGTCGTGTCTGGAACCCCGTTGGAAAGGACCTTTCCAAGTGATTCTGACAACTACCACCGCTGTGAAGTGTGCGGGAGTTCCCAACTGGATTCACGCCAGTCACACAAAGAGGTTGACGTGTTCCACAGAAGAGGAAGTCGAAGCGCTGAAATCACCTGTGTCTGATAACAAAGTGCCAAGCGCCGAGACAGAGCGAAGAGGAACCAGAAGCGAACAGGTAGAAATAGAGGAAGGAGAAATATTTTCTGAGGACGAAGCAACCGATTCATTTTGGGAAGACCAAGGAGGAGCCTCAGAAAGTGACGAAGGTCCTGAAGGTGACAAAGAGCCTGAAACAGCTGAAGGTGACAAAGAACCTGAAACAGCTGAAGGTAACAAAGAGCCTGAAGCAGGTAACAGTGACAAAGAGCTCGAGACAAGTGAAGGAGCAGGAGAGCCTGATCAGAGGAGGGCTTTCCTAGAAGCAGATGATACAGGAAAAGAAAAGGAAAACCTGATTGACTTCCCAGAGGGAGAAGACAAGGCAGGACAGAGCGAAGCGGTTCAAATTCCTTCAGAAGAGATTGCAGGTCCATCAAGTGGAAACAGTGCGAAACGGAGACAAGGCATATCGCCAGTGAAATTAAGGATCAGAGAAGCATTAAACGAAAGTGAAGGGCCAAAGGTGAAAGAGAAAAGAAAAGAAGTGTCTGTCGCAATAACAGCACCAAGTGAAGAAAAGGACTTGGCCAAGGAGGAAAGTACCAGCGAGAGAGAGTCAAAGAGAGATGCAAAATTGAAAAGAAAAAGAATACAGAGCAAAAGATATTCTGGTCCGGAGTGGGCATACTTAGCCACTAATGATTGGTCAGACGAATTCGTATCCCTCAGTCTCGAGAACGAAGAGGCAGAGCTTCACTTTGGTACTTGAGGAGTAAAACTCCATTAACTTTATCGAATAGAGACATTGATAACCTGATTGACCTTTCAACCGGCTAAGACATTGCTAACTTGATTGACTTAAAACGATTTTGAGACAACGCTGCTAACCGATAAGAGACTAAGGGGGTCATTCTAAGTCTGGCGGGCGGCGGAGGCCGTCCGCCAGACTTCCCCCTCCGAAATACCGCTCCGCGGTCGAAAGACCGCAGAGGGTGTTCTAAGTTTTTCCCTGGGCTGGCCCGCCAGCCCAGGGAAAAACTCCCTTCCCACGAGGACGCCGGCTCGTAATCGAGCCGGCGGAGTGGGAAGGTGCGACGGGTGCTGTTGCACCCGTCGCGTATTTCACTGTCTGCCAAGCAGACAGTGAAATACTTGTAGGGGCCCTCTTACGGGGGCCCCTGCAGTGCCCATGCCAGTGGCATGGGCACTGCAGGGGCCCCCAGGGCCCCGCGACCCCCCCCTACCGCCATCCGGTTCCCGGCGGGCGGACCGCCGGGAACTGGATGGCGGTAGGGGGGGTCGGAATCCCCTCGGCGGCGCAGCTAGCTGCGCCGCCTTGGAGGATTCCAAAGGGCGGCGGTACACTGGCGGGAGACCGCCAATGTTGCCGGTCTGACCGCGGCTTTACCGCCGCGGTCAGAATGCCCTGCGGGGCACCGCCGGCCTGTCGGCGGTGCTCCCGCCGACCCTGGCCCCGGCGGTCTAAGACCGCCGGGGTCAGAATGACCCCCTAAGCTGCTAAAGAAAACTGTGTGAACATTGAACTTGTTCAGCTTTGTAAATATTTGCAAACCCGCTTTGATAAGGTGTCTTCAACTTTCTGATTCTATACAGATCATGACAGGCTACACTACACAGGGACGTAAAATGAAGTGTTGTAAATACATGTGTATAGGTCTAATAACCGCATGCGTACTAATAATTGTAGCGATAGTTCTTGGAATGCATGGAAAGAACGAGAGTGAGACGAATGATGTTTCTACTTCTAAACCTACTATTATTACTGAACTAACAGCTTTGAAGAGACTCGAGCAAGATGAGAGACATTTGCATGATAAAAAGGAACTTTCGTCTAACGTTTTCTATCGTTTGTTGAGTGAGTATGTTGAGACAATGGATGCGAAAGATTGTTACGTGTGCACCCAAATACCTACCTCAGTAGTGGAAGGGGTGACGTATCATAGCATGCCTCTTACTTACGGAATTACATGTAGTATAATAACGTCCAGATTTTATGGTCAACAGTACATTCATTATTTTTACTCTAATTATGATGTTACATTTGCATATGTCCCCATAATCGAGTACCTGAGTAAAATAGCTAGAGATTATTATTTCAAATTAATGAGGGAATTCTTTGAGCCGTTGTCACCTTTTCACACAGCTCACGCGCATAGAGAGAACCTTACATGCTTGCTTTCACCAGTGGAGATAAACTTCTTAGACCGCACTGACGATAGGAGGAAAGAAATGAAGGAGGAATTAGAAAGGGAATTACATAAAAGGACATCTGTAGATAACTATGCTTTTGCCGCAATAAAGACACAAGGGAAAATAGCTTTAGATACATTGCACATAGGGAGATTTTGTATACATAGACATAAATCATACTATGACACAGTTTTTGTGGGAACGAGTGAATGCAAACCTACGTTTTTGTTCCAACCTAAGTGAACGTTCATGCTGAATGGACAAGACCCAGTTATTCCTGGAATATATTATATTTGTGGACTTGACGCCTATTATCGTCTTCCTAAAGGATGGTATGGGAGATGTTATTTAGGAATAGTGTTCCCAAAGATTTACCAACTGGATGACTTAACGAAATTTCCAAAGCTGTCTGAATCACATCATGTTCAGAAAAGGGAGACAGCTTCTGGTGTGGTAGGAGATATATTTGGAGCTTTGATTCCCTCAGTGGGAGTCATATTGAATTCAATCAAAATACGAAAGTTGTCTACTATTGTGGATAACATGCTGACAAAATTTTCAGGAGCTATAATCCTGATGGATGCTGAACTCGCTGCAGAAAGAGCTATGACTCTTCAAAATCGGCTTGCCCTAGACATTCTTTCAGCAAAGGATGGCGGCGTTTGCAAAATGCTTGGTACACGTCACTGTTGTACATATATACCGGACAGCAGTGGAAAAATTAGAACGATGCTTACAAATTTAACTAATAAAAGTATAGATTTAAAGGAATTGAAAGAACCAGGAGTTTGGGAGAAAGTTGGAAAAGGATTTGCTTCTGTGGGAAATTGGCTCAGCAACGTTTGGAACGGATTGTTACTAAAAATAATAAATGGAATATTAATAATATTAATTTGTTTATTAGGCTCTTGGGGAATATGGAAAGGTATCAAAATATTGAAAACAAGACGCAAAAAGAGAAGAGAAGAGAAAGAACAAGCAAAAATGGTAGAAATATATAGAGAAAAATCTAAAGGGATTAAAAGAAAAAGGGAATTAACTGAAGTGCCAAATTACTATACAGAATTTTAATGGAATAAAATTTGTGGGTAGATTTGATGTGATGACATAATTAGTCATCAGAGGAGGGATTGATGACGCAGAAAAGAGGGTCCAACATATATTCATACATATCACGTAATCAAAAGCGTATAATGTAGCGTGATTTTAATAAAGAAAATAATGTACAAGGGAAATTGTGCCCTCTGGGTACTTCGCCATCGTTATAAACGAGCTTTATTAATCATGGAGAATTGAAAATGTAGTAATCCGTCATAATTGCAAATGTAGGCCATGATTTCTTATTTGAGACTGTTTTGCTTAGCTTAAATTTAGTAGAGGCTTTGGCCTAGTTGCCTGGTCTCAAATTCTAACTGTGTGGCATTTCCTTGAACTAATGAAACATATATTCTTGCTTGAAGTTGTATTTTTCCAGCAGAGATGACTAATACACTTATCTCCAAGGTTTCGTACTAGGCCGGTTTCATCCCCTTTGATACAAGGTCAGTCTGCAGGTGCGGACAATGAAGGTACAGATAGTAAAATAATTGGCAAACCATGTTACAACTTGTGTTCCAAGGCTTCAAGGACAATGTATGCATAAATGAGAGCTAGTAAAAAGACAATTTTCATTGGACAATTTGAAGCCAACCTATGAACCCTCCAATGGAAGACCCTGCAGAATTTGGAATGTTTCTTACGTAAACCCACTGGACAAAGAGAAGTCAGCCATTTTCCTTGATGCCAATTTGAAGCCAGATGCTAGACTCCATTTTGGACGACACCCTGATGCCCTTCTCTCTATCGGAGAGAAAGAGACTTTAAGAATTCTCACCCTAGAGACTTTAACTTTGATTTGTCCCGTCTTGCCCATGAAGTAACTTTGCCCCATTTTCCTTGCCGCTGCAAGGAAGCTTGCCCTGAACTTTGCCCCTTTGAAATCTGCCCCATGCTGATCGAATCGGTACCTGAGGGACGAAGGCTTTCTTGAATGCTGATTGTATTTGGTAAATATGAAAGGATAAATGTATTATGCATTGTGTTCTTCCTTTTAGGTACCAACTGCTATTTTGATAGGGCCCAAGCTAGTAGTTTTCCAAATTTGTGTTGACTAAATTCGTTTTGCTTGAAGCCCCACATGCCAATGCTAATTAGAGGTTAGTCGAGGTATTCATTCGATGCACCATGCAAATTTGAAATCTTGTTATGCTGACCAATGTATGAAATTAGTCAAATACAGTTAGTCATATTAGTGATTTGCATTGCCATAACTGAATGTATCATTATTCAAATTTTGCATAGATTGTGTTTCTTCCACCGCTATGGACAGCTAGTAATGTTCATATACATATATCATTTGGTTTTGAGATTTATATACATCGTGCTAGCTTTGTTAATATAGGGAAATAAACTCACTAACTTTTAATAAACTGGTGTGGTTATTCATGACTGAAAGGTCATGGTGTGCCGAAATACCAACTGTTATTGATTTCTGATGTGTTATTTTGATCTATTAATTGGGTATTGATTGTCGATTATAATAGTTATTGATCTGAGTGACCCGACTATTCTAGGATGAGGAGAGCCCGACTCGGTTAAAAGATTCACTGACCTCCAACGTGTCCAGGTACAGGTAATTTATAAGGGCTGGACGCGTTATCACTTTCCTGGTTATGTTTTATTTGGCTTTCTGCCTTTTACTGACTTCCTCAGAACCTTCCTTTCCCCTTTACCACGCCTCCTGTAGCGTTATGCCCTACCTCTCTCTGTCTCTCTCTCTCTCTCCCCCCGCTCCTCACCGGTATATACATTTACTTCTCCCTCCCTATTCCTATAGGGTAGTAGGCTCAAGTGTAAAACATACTGAAGGAAAATCTAAAGTCTTTTCAAAGAGAAAATAAACTCAAGTGTTGGAATAGACCTTCCCGGACCTTCCCCAACTCAAATTCCATATCAAACACACACAGCATGCTTTCTCTTAGTTTTACCTAAATCAGAGTAAAGGTTTCAGCGTTCTCCTTCCTTAGTCCCATATTACCCACTGTTCATCACCCAGCTTAGAAGTACACGATCCCTCAAGGTTGTAGCAGGAACAGTCAGCATCCTGTTGCAGTCCTCCTGTCTGGGTATCCTTCCAATGCCTGGCACTGACTGCTGCCTGTCGCTGAGTTGGACCACTCACTCCAGGGGTCCCACATGCCTGGTTCTTCAGCCTGTTGATCTTCTCTCCCAGTGTTATCCCCCAAAGTCTCTTTGTTGGCTATATCGTCTTCTCCATTTGTTTCTGTCTTCTATATCCATGGCATCCTTGGCCTCCCAGCGAGGAAGAGAATAAAGTATTTTCTCTGTTTCCTTTTATTTACTTTGTCTCTCTTGCCTGGCTCTTACATCAGTTAATTTTTTCCCAAAGTTTGATATATCGGAACTGTTAGACAACCAACGAGTGCTGGTTTTGGTGATTGGTGTGACTGGGAGGTTAACACTGTGGCTATGGATAAGTAGGTCAAAGGCAGATAAAAGAGGCACAAGAACATATTTGTGTTTGGTACAGTCAACTGAGGCTGGTTACAGTCTGTCCCATTTTAGCATTTAAGGATTCATGAAAATGGCATGGATCAATGGCTGAATGGGCTGCATTTGACGCATGAAAGAGATAGAAGGAGCTGAATTATCGGATTTTGATTAAATGTATGAAGATGATTGGATAAAAGAGGTGAGTGACTTCCAGGTTCGCTCATTTGGATCAAGGAGTGGCAGTCAGAGACAGGACGGAATGGGGATGTAGTTGAAAGGATTGATTAGAAGAGATGAGAAATGAACAGGTATAAGTTATGCTGTAAAGCAAAGAGGGTTATGTAATACCTAATCTAATCAATAATCAATAATCTAATTGAAATAAAAAAGTAACAAAGAAAAGACAATAAAAATGGTGGGTAATAGACTGTGAATAGGCCCAAATCCAAATATTCAATACAGCATTTGTCTAAACTATCCTCAGGAGACTGAGTGAAAACTAGGGGTGGCAAAGTTTAAACTTTGACCACAAAGCAGGGAGAAGTTGAGAAACTTCAATTGTCATGAAGACGGCCAATGTTTCCCAGATTCATACAACATCACCCAACGTGCAGTTTAACCAGCATGGTCCTTGCATGGTGAAGATTTCCAGTTGCTGCTCTAGAAATGGTGATCAGGAGCAGGGTTGGCATAGGATAAAACAAGGAAGGGGATGAGGACGCCTGCTGGGATGTATGGGGCCTTGAGCTCCTGTTGGGGGCCCTTGAGGGGGGTCTCCCAGTAGGGAACAGGGAAGGTGGTGGAGAAGGAGATGGGTGCTCCGGGCTCAGACTCTGGGGAGAGGACATGCCCATTGTTTGGGCTCTGGGTGGCACAGCTTCCAAGCGGCAGCACTCCTTCTACTGCCCTGCGCTGCCCTGAGTGGCACAAGGAACAGTTTCTGGTTAGCACAAAGGATTACTAAAGGTGACTTTTTTTTTAAACAAGTAGTTTATTTTCATAAAGGATCAGTATTTGTGCTGAATCTTTTAAAAAAACATTGTTTGCACAGAGCTTAACTTTGTGAGCCAGAAAAGCTGAAAATCCAACGTTATCATGATAGCATAGTAAAACAAATAAAAGTGCAGGGGTGAGCTGTTAATAGTGTTATGTCTTTATAACAGGCTAAGGAGTCAACCCAGCAACTACTCCCTTCACAAAAAGCCATAATATATACGTTCAAATATTGTTGTATGAGCAATGTAAATACATCAAAGAACACCCACTCACTTGTCATGTTGCAAGTCCAGTCTATCAACACAATGAACGGATGCCAGACCACCAACACTTAATAGGAACATCATTTGGAAAATGTAATCATCAACAAAATGCAACTGCCTCTATAAAGAGCCCAACCTAGCAATGGCCACTCATGAAAACCAAGGGGTGGATTTGGCTGTCGCAGCCCCCTTTTGTCCTTTGTGTTTGCTACTGTATATATTTTAAGAAGTGAAGACATGATCTCCCCGAAATATCTCAAGCTGTCTGCACCCTAGCCAAATAATGATAGTTCACAAACAGTATGGCAAGAACGCAGTCAGTGCAGATATCAACACATTTGCAATTTAATTTTATATTTTTGTTCAGTAATGTGTGTGTCTGGAAAGGAGTAAGTAGTAGTATGGTGACGCTAATCTAGATCATAGTCTATTAAACAACAAGATACATCCCTCAATAAAATCCAACTAAAAAACAATAATGACAGACCACACAAGTGAAATGAATACAGGCTAAACAAAGTTTGCTAGGCCAAATTTCACTTTAAAAACATGCCAACTGTAGGGCAACATCAAAACGATGCATATTAAAAATTTGGTGAATTGCTCTCCTTCTTGACCTGACATTATATTTTGAGAGGTCACTGAAGTACAGCTTGGAATGCAAGTGTAAACCTAATTTAACAGACCGCTTTATCTTCGCACTTACTTATGTTGTACTTTTCCGAACGCACTAACAAGAAACTGATCGACAGTTTCCACATTAACACCAGAAGCCTATGCCAGTGCTTCTTACATTGAAACAAGAGCTCATTTAAACTTTTCATTCAACATGAATATGTTAATAACAATTTGAACAGAGCAAACGAAGTCTGTTCACTTGCAAGCCTGACATGCTTTTCAATGCAAACAATCTTCTTCATTCGTACTAAATATTGACCTTTTCAATGACTTTCAGCCACTTAGAGTTTTTCTGCTCCAGCCAATGGCTATCCGGTGATTAGCATCAAATGATGAGGTGTAACCTTACCACTAATCCCTGACAAAACGTTAATGCAACTGAGTCTCTGGAAAAAAAAGAGATGGTCGACATCTGAAATATTTGACACTCACTGTAACACAAACCTGGAGGCGCAGATTGTTTTCAGGGGCTGAATTTGTAGCGAGAGAAGCTTTCAAACTATTGAGTGGATCTGGCAGGTGTCTCGGAGCTCTCCAAGAAAGATAAGAATATTCTGCAGTGCCCAGTAGGAGGCCATATTTCATGTGTAACCTACCCCCTAAAATTGTGAGACCCCTGTCCTAAAGTTTGTCCTCGTCATTAAGAGGCACGTGGATCACCCGACCCCTGACCCCTGCTTTCAGAAAAAGCATCTTTAAATAAATTAATATGTCTGAAGAATGTGCATTTGAGTGTGGTTCCACCTAGGAATCTTTTGAAAAGGCATAGGGCATGTGGAGTATTTTCAAACTTTTCAATTTATAGTTTGAGCACCGAGACTTGTGCCAAAGATTCTTTCATGTTTGCCATATCCAAGTTTTAGTCAGCACAGGTAAATCTTAGGGTGTTGGGCCTTATGAGGGCAAATTCATAATTCAGCAGTTTGGAATAGTAGACTTCAAAAATGGATGAAATGGCACAGCGCACAACAAAAAATAACAATCTTGCTTGTCTTGAAAGAAACACAACGAACCCCCAAAACGGATGACTAATGCGAAAATGTTATTGCCCCGGATCGCACTAGTCATGTGAGCAAAGAGGCCGTGGTAATTCTGGAAAAAATTGGACCAATGGTGCATTCTAGACCCTACCTTTTTAACCTAAATTGCTCAGTGAGTCACAGGTTCTGCAGGGCACTCATGAAGAAGAGATGCCTTAGCACTGCTAAGTGACTCTGACAGGTGTTTCATAGCACCCCTGAAAAGATAAGAATATTCTGCAAATGCTCAGCCTCAAAGCCAAATGAATGACCAACATCTCCAATGCCGTTGACATAACCCTGACCCAATGAACATTGTCCAGCATAAAGTTGTTCAGCCTGGATTAAACCCCATTGTAAAACAAAATTCCCCGGGCTGCAAAAATGTAGTGAGCCAAGCTAACTAGCCATGGGAGAGACTGTGCGCTGTGCTAAAGACGGTAAATAGGCTCGGCACCATTAGAAAATAATGTGTACCTAGCTGATCTTTTTAATTTTTGCTCCTCAGTTGCTGTTTGTCATTAGAGTTGTATGCTTCAAATCAAGGGTCGCTTTTAAGATTATAGCTAGGTGGAATGCAGTTGAAGACTTTTAATTTTTGTCTTGGCCACTGAATGGTGTTCTTGCTCAACTACTACTGATTTGGGGAGGACATAGAATTGAGTAGCTAAAAAGCTTGAATATTTTACATGCCTGGTCAGTTAGGTGAGGTAACCGCTGAATAATCAAGTAAATTATCAGGTTTAGGAAGAACAGAAAAAACACCTACACCTTCTCTCTTTAGAAGATGATTCCTGACAGGATAGGGGCCTACTCCGTCTTCCTTCTCAGAAGAGCAAGAATTCCACCCTGGCTTTCCATCAGAAGAGCCAATAGGACACAGTTTTAAGGAAATATTTTGCCATCATCCCTAGCAGTCAGTGCCCTCCTCCTCGCCAAAGTCTCTAGTAGGGAACCATCGCTGTCCCAAGTAGGCATGCCAATGTAGGCTCAGGCTCGAGCCTCAGGAGAAAGATGTCAGCTGCTTTCAATGTAGATGCCCTTGACTCAAGATCAACTTTTTTCAGTGATGCTGCATACTTATGAGGCAGCATAGTGTTATCTCTACCTTTGTCTCACCATGCTTATCTACAAATTCCAGGTAAGGTACCTCCGGCACTGTCCTATCTGCTAATACCACTATTTATAAGGAACATTTCTGCAGAAGCCCTCCCAGTATTTATGAAAAACATCCATATTTGCTTCTGCAAAACCGATTTAATTTGATCATTTTAGCAATGCCCTGAAACATCTTTGACTCACATTATGATAGGCCCACAACTCCTATTGTTACACTATGTCATAGTTGGAGACATGAACAGAAGCTCCGGGCATACCATCCTCAACCTTAGACGATGCCAAATCAATATACTTGCACGTTAATATATTAGGAACGCCGCCCTCTGTATATTCCTTTTATAGGTGGAGGATCACTAGGGTGCGGAATGTATCTTGTAGAGGATGGCACTTGAGTTACCCATATATAATGTGTTTGAGGGGATAGCCTCTTACAGAGAGTACTTCACTAGAAGCATAACTCCTGCCTCTGATGCCATACATAATGGGATGTAGGTCAATAGACAGTTGTAGCTCACATTGTGGCTAAATCAGCACCAAACCAATCTTGTCTTGCTTAGGGGATTTGTCTACACTTACCATCCAAGATGTTAGAAAATACTTTGTTGCAGTAATATACTGTCCTCATGTAACATTAATTATTATTTTGGAAAGACCTGTGGCCATTAAAGTGGGTGTGTTATGTGCATCAGAATGCCACCTCATGCTTCACATTTTTTACTGACTGTTAAAAACAGAAGAGTTGATTTCATCCTTTTAATGAAGTAAAGAAAACACAGCTAGCAAAGCTCTCCCCTTTTCTTTCAAACATTTTTAATGTTTCCATATGGTCAAATGTTGGCACGGTACTGAATTTCTAGCTGCAATTGGGTTTCAGCCCAAAATGCATTGGTGCATCACATTCAAGAACATGATGGATTAATTTGACAACTAAATCCATATTTATCCAAAACAAGCATTTAGATGATGGATCAACACACTCATTTGTCTTTATACTTTGATGAACTATTTGCTCATGAGAGTTTGAAAGACTGGATATTTATATCCAGCAGCATTGCAAATCTAAACCATGTACAGTGGGAGACCAGAGCAATCCATGATCTGTGCTACAACTTTCACCAGTTGTTGGGCAATATGAGAGTGTTGGGCGTTGTATGGGCTACCATGCCCACCGCTAGAGAATTGAACAGATATGTACTGCTAAATGACATTAAAGCTACTTAATATGACAGTAATTCCAGACCCCTTCTTTGAATTTTCTATCTTTTCTGATTAACTTTCAACAATTGTACTTACATAATACATACTCACATTGAACTCAAAAGAACTCAAAATAAAACTTGAAAGAAGAAAGTGTATCCAAGTGACTCTGTTGTTGGTCTTTTACATAGCATATATACATTATGTACAGCAATTAGTCACATTGAAGGGAATCACAGCATGGACGGTTGTGGCAGAACTGAATACAGTTTGCTGATATAGAAGAACAGCAAGAACAACTGAAATGAATGCCATTGAAAGCACAATTGGTCTAATAACAACAACAACTGGTATAAGTGTTGCAGGAGGACCTTAAGCCTGACTCAGCATAAACATTAAGCACCCGCTGCGGTCAAATCCAATATTAGCAGCAGAACCTAATGAACTGTGATTTTTTTTTATTTTCAGTTTTGTGAGAATTAATGCAAAACCTTGTGATCTACTGGTGAAGCTAGATCTCTGTAGTTGTTGTAAGGAAGGTAAAGACTAGAGAAACGTTTTTAAGGCAAAGCAATTACAGGTAGAAGTTCCTGTTGAGTATTCCAGGAGAAAGACTGTTGAGAGATAAGGGACAGAACAGCCTACACATGCAATTCAATTCATACCAGTAACCCAAAGTATTCTTTATACATTTCAATAGCAGATACAAGTTAGTTTCACCCTAAACCATAAGTCTAATTATTCAATTTAAATGTATGATATACATAATTTTTTGATTACCTCTCAATTTCATTCATCTACTCCTGTAAATACTGTGGCCATGAAACATCTTTTTAGCAAAATTGACCCTTTCTTCAATTAATTTAATATTGTTCTAGAATCATTCGCATCCAAATCCCTGCTTCTCTTTCTTGAAGATTTTAATGTGAATCTCTACAACCACCAACAACATACACTGTTCTCACTATTGCTATCAGATCACTCTGTGTTTAATATAGTTAACAGTCTGCACAAAAACATGACAAAGGGATCCCCGTGCATCTAATTCTGATATCCAACACAATATCCCACTCTTTACATCTGTCGTAACAGGCTTTTCTACAAATTCCGAGTAAGGGCCCTCCAGCACTGTTACATCTGCTAATACCACTATTTACAAGGAAAAACTCGCCAGATGCCCTCCGAGCATTCATGAAGCACATCCATATCTGCTTCTGCAAAAACAATAACATTTGATCATTTAACAATGTCACCAATTGCACCAGCCCTATTTTTTCCCTGAAACACTGGAACAATTGTTTTTAATCATGCCATCATATGTATCTCCCCTAACAAACTACTTAAAGTTATCCAACAGGTTTCAGTAAAACTACCATCTCACACAGAGCCAACTTCATTACTTTGGCAAATTAGGAACACCTTACATCCATCCTCATACTACTTAATCTACCAGCTGAAATAGAAGAACATCAAGAACAGCTGGATTTAATTTGCATAGAAAGTGAATTAACCTAGAGAAAAATAATCCACGCATTTTAAATTGCGCCCACTGGAGTGGCTGCTAGGGTTCACAAAGTGTACTTGTTAATGGCTTATTAATATTAAATGTTGAGCTTATGTTTGATTAATGTAGTAATATGTCTTATTGAGTGTTATGCATTATGTATTAGCTTTATTAATTGTAGGCCTTAACTTAGCGAGGTCTTGGTCCTAGTTGCACAGCCTCATGTCAAGCTGCATTTTCTGGCGACTTATAAAATGGCTGCTTAGAGAATTAAATTGTGATTTTCCACTTTATTGACCAAGTGCTAGTAGCTGAAAATTCTTTCTCATGAGAACTGCTTGCTAGAAGATGATGTACTAACTAGGGATACAATGTGTAATGTAGTTTGTGTAAAGGCGACCTACCCAGGAGAAGACAATGGATGCACTGACTTGAGTACAAGTTGATACAATATTGTTGCCGGACAAGCGTCATGACAAGAACGGAAGAAGAAGAACCAATTATTGATATGTGACCCGTGTACTAGTACAAACTTTGGATATGGGGTTTTATTTTCATTGGACTAAATGCAAGCATGCGATTCTTTAACCAAAAGGGACGTGGGAAGTAGTTTTAGGAAATCTACCTTAGCCGGACTGCACCGAGAGGAGATAGTGCCATTATTTTCTTGACCACCCAGAGAAGAGACGTGCTTAACTTTATTGCTTGAAGAGACTTTGTTTTTTTCTGAACTCTAATGCTGAATCCTGATGTCTTGCTGACCGAACTGATGTCCTATTGACGAAGACTGTCACAGCTCGCTGATCCATATTGAGGACATGTATAAAATTTTGTTACTGATTGCTATGGCTACTTGCAATTGTTTCTAGGTACCAACCGCTACTTTTGATAGAGCCATAGTTAGATTTTTTTTTCTTCCAAATTTGTGTGTCTAAATCGTTTTGCATGAAGTCCAAACATGGCATACTAATCTGATGTTAGTTAGGGTTCTCACTGATGAGGTCTAGTATATGAAATAACAACTGATGTCTTCTCTCTGCTGAATCTAAATGCATGCTATTTTGTTTGTGCAGTTATTCTTGCAATTGATTTGCACCGTAACCTTAGAATGTGTAGTAGCTCAAGCTTCTATTAGATTGCGATTCTTTCGTCACTTTGGGCAGCCAGTATTGTTTCTGTATGTTTATCATTTGATTTTGAGAGTAAGTTACCTGACATTAGCATTGTTAATATAGGGAGATAAACATTCTAGCTTTTACATAAAGGCATGGTTATTCATGACCGCAAGGTCATGGTGCGTGGAAATTACTGACTATTGATTATTGATGTCATTGATTGTTATTGATCTGTATTGGTATGTGTTTTTTTGGTGGGAACTACTTGAAGCGCAGTCAAAAGGTCCATCGGCCTATTTGCTTCTCCTTGTAAGTTTACTTATTAAGGTCTGACGCGCTAACACCATCTTGCCTGCCTTCTTTGCCCATCCTGCCACTGTGCTTTCTGTCTTCTTTCAAAGCAGACAAACAGAGCTGCACTGACAGGCTCTCAGAGAGTCCAGGCAGTCTGGCCTGGAAGGCCTTTATGGCATCACAACAGTGAGTAACCACTTTTGGTATCAACTGTTGCTATGTCATAGCAGTGATTTATTACATTTAGAAACTGAAATAAATTATAAAGGCTCGCTATAACAGCCATACATAAGAAGCCTATTCATAAACTATGGCGTTTGTTTATAAAGCTGTCTATAAGATTACCCCTCACATCACCTTTGATAGCTTATTCTGATGTACTCCCGGTAGAAACCTAACATCAGCTAACCATAACCTACTAGTCTCAGTCAACCCACCATGCACTGCATCAGGGATCTGGTTCCTTAGCCTCTTAGGACGTCTCTACAGGTGCTCACTACCACCTGTCATTTGGGCAAGCCCTTCACTGCAGGAGTTTAAGAAATCTAAAACTGTCATCTCATACTTTTAGAAGGCTACGTGTGATTATTGCCTCACTTATAATTATATATAATTTATATGAAAGAGTTTTGTTAAATATAGATAGATATGCATTAACATGATTCTGAGTTGTTCATTTTCAAAAGATGCAGAGCACAACAATACCTCTTCATTGGTTGACATAAATCACCCCAGTACCCACATGTACTACCTAAACTTCCAGTTACTTTTAACATGTCTGTATGAAAGATAGATAGATAGATAGATAGATAGATAGATAGATAGATAGATAGATAGATAGATAGATAGATAGATAAAGACCGAAAAGCCTGGGAATAATGAGAATATTTTTCTAAAATAGTGCCACTGTCACGATAAGGTGGAAAACGTTGAGCAGTCTGAAACGAGCTGTATCAGTCAGAAATTTGGAGAGAACTCCAATGCCCATTGTTCACAGACTCTTTAGAACTAAAGTTCAAAGAATTAATTATTGCAAGCTAACTGGTGTGGCTCATGGAGCAGTATTGTTAAAGTTCATGTATTATTATTTTATTTTGCAAATGTTCATCATAGTCAAACTAGAAACTAAATTGCTATGCTGAAGCAATAATGTAACAGCTGATTTTGTTCACAAAATTAGAAAAACTAGTAAAACTATTGTATGTTCTACATATGCCTTTGATGAGATTTTATGTTTTCCATTCTGTAAATGGTGGGACATATATGTGTATTGAGATTAGAAATAGCAATTTCCTAATTGAGATACACTGAATCACAATGAGAAAATTAGCTATTTCTAATTTATGTATCTCTTTTGAGTTTCATTTGCAATTCCTAGTGAGTCACAAATAGACTTACCTCATGAATATTAATGCGGTAGGTCACAATTTCAACCCCTTAAGAATCACAGCCATCACAGGGATGGCAGCCTGCAGGGGTCAGCAGAACAACATGTGTGTGATTGCCTTTAAATAAAGCTATCTTTTTTTTAAACACAGCCCATTTTCTTTGAAGGAAAGTGGGATGCATTTAAAAAGAAGAAAATGAAACTTTGAAGTTTCATATTCTAATGGAAGGTAGTGGTCCGGGGGACCACTGCCTGCTCTTAAAAAATATTTTCCCAACGAATTTCAAATGGGGCAGTTGTCCTTTGGAGACACCCTTCCATTTATGAATGGGTTACCACCAACTTTTAGTTGGTGGTAAAGTGTGAATGTTTTGCAACCACATTTCAGTCCCAAAATATTCATACATACCATTCCAATTTGGTATTAGGAAGGGACGCCCTTAATACACTCCTTCCAAATAGTGAATCGCAAACCCAAACTGCAATTTGGTAACACGTTACCAAATCACAATTTGAGCTTTGTACATACGCAAACGGCTCGGTTGTATGAATCCGGCCGTTTGCAACCAGACAAATGATTTGTACATCTGGCCATAAATGTAGTATTCATAACATAACCTGTTAACAATCAATGTTTGCTATAAACATCACTGGTATAAAAGGAAAGTTCACTTTCTTGTGAAACAGTATCCGCATGTTTTATTTAAAGTGTCATTTTCAGTTGTGCCTCAATAATGCAGATGTACAGCTTTTACACTTTTTCATGTTAAAATATGTCTGTGCAGGAAAGACTGCCAAATAGATCCTAAGCTTGCATTTGCGATTGTATGGCAGAATGTCCACCAACTTATGTTTCCTATGTGGCAATATTTACTTTCTCTTTTTCTCTTTTTGGGGGGCAAAAGCTAATGCTTCTAATACTAGGTTAAAGTATTCACCATAGTTAGTACTCAGTAGTTATGGAAGAATGACACAGGGATTACCTAAATTCTACATTGTTTATTTTTAGGAACATGAACCAGAAAGACTTCTGTTTTGAAAAGTTGGCAGGGCAAAGGTGCAGTCAATCAGTCACCACAGAGAGCATATCAATTCCCAAGGTTAATTCAAAGTTGACCATTGAAACTGAAGGCATACTCCACTAATTGTAATTTTGTCAGAAGGTATTGGTGATGCTTCCAAGGTAGATTATTTTATTATTAACCTTAGTATTTTTATGGTTCTCATACATTAAATACAAACGTTCCTCGTTGTCAAGAGAGAAATCACACATATTGTAATTCACACCTTTGTAACAGTGATGAGGGACCCAAAGAACTATCATTATACTCTGAGCTTTCACTGATGTTGAACTGGTTGGCTGAGCCTAAACTATGTTTTAAACACGCACCTTTTAAATGTATTATTAAGGTTGAATTGTATATTGATTTGAATATCCTGGTCAGACCTTAATATAGGCCATTACCTTTCAAACATCCAATGTACTATGTGGCAAGAGGCAGTGGAATCACTAATCAGTCTCACAATAAATTTGTTCTACTTTTCTGTACTTATTTTAGGAGACAATAAACATGGTTTTGACAATTGTTAATGCTTTCAAATCAGCCTGTGTGGCAAAATCTTCACAGCAACCTACTTCAATAAAAAAAATTATTTGATTCTTAGATATATATTCATAAAAAGTATATCCATAGAACAACAAAAGCAACATTAAAAACAATAGGACAAATCATTACATAAATAATCATACATCGAATTACAGCAACACACAATGCACTGAAGGGAAGTGCCAGCCATCAGGCGAACCTCATCATCCCCTAATATTTGTAAAAATACAAAGGAAGAACACAAATTCTAAAACACCTTTGTTTTAAAAGTGAAATTACAAATCTTGTGTAAAATTCATAAAATTCGCAAAAAAACATAAAATGCAACAATGTTCATTTGGACAAATCATCAAAAGGGCAAATGTCAATACTATAACTGCTGTACTTAAAAAGCGGAAAACACAACAAGTAGCAAATAGTGTCCAACCTAAACCTGAATAATAATGCCCGCTCCCAGTGACTGATATTGCACAGCAGATAGGGTTCAATAAGAGACGTGGTTTCCAATGTTACATAAATTCAGTCTTTTCTCGCTTGAGATGTCTTAGATCTAAAAAAGGAACACTTAACCCAATGTTTGTCCTGCTGGCAAAGGGATATAGGGCTGCCAAACAACTCTGGTCTTCCCAAGGTTTTACAAGTCTGTTTGATGTAAGACATCCCAAGGGATGTCTAGCCCTTTGTCACACTGTAAGCAGTCTGTTATGACATCCCAATTAAAAGTGGCATGTTCATTACTCCAGACAGATATCCATAGAAACAGAGTGCCAATTTTAATAATATCCTTAATGTATGAAATTCCCAACTCTTCATGACAAAGATAATGGGAACTACTGGGGATAGTGAAACTAAACGCTGACAAAATGGGTTGTCTTCAGTTTGTAATTAGGAAACATTACTCCCAAATCCCAAAATCATATTTAGCAGCTGGAATGCACTGTGTTTAATAAATATTGAGTAACGGTACTAAGGGTTTGCCTCCTAGAGCAGCAATCAGATTCTAAAGGGCACCAAGAGATTGGGACAGTTTTCGTCACATCATTGCCATGTTAATGTGCCAGCATTAGGTAGACTTAAGTGTCACTCCTAAGCACGGGAAGCTATCAACCCTTGTGAGTCTGTTATTTTTTTAAGTAATAGCACACATATTCATGTTTTTTCCCATAGACAATTACCTGAGATGACTTGGAAAAATTATTATTGAACTCTAAATGAGCAAAAAACATATGAAATCCTTACATCAGGTTTTTTTTTAAACTGTAAGGAGTATGTGGCAACAAAACTGCATCTTTGGCATAGAGGAGTGCAGGTGTGGCTAAGGAGTTAACCTTATGCACACCCTGTGACACCTCTACCAGTACTGTATTCTGTTTGTTTATATACAAAATGGAGAGGAGCCAGGATAGAATCCTGGCATACCCCATGCTCTAAACTAAACAAAACAGTGCATTTTTCATTTGGGCCAAACCTAACCCTAGGAAAGCGGTTGCGGTATACAACAGAGAGAAAATAAATCAATTTTGGGTCCAGCCCCATACCTAGGAGCAACAGCAAGAGTTTTTATCTGTTAAACCCTGTCAAAGGCACTCGAGAGATCCATAAAAGCAAGGTATAGTGGGCAGTACTTGGCCAGGGTATTTTTACCAATGATTAAATTGAGATTTGAGAACTGCTCCATTGTACCTAGATCCTCCCTGAACTTATATTGTCAGATGCTCAGAACCTCATGCTCATTAGCCTATGTCCTAATTCCATCAAAAATAGCTCTTCTTAACACCTTAACAGTGGAGCCTACTAAGGAGATCGGCCGATACCAAAGTGGGTCTGCGAGACTCAATTTTTGAAAATTTGGACAATGATGGAATTGGACCAAAAATAAGGCACATTTTTGCTAAAGACATTACTGAGGATAGCATCAAATAGGTTGATTTTACATTTGAATAAGTGTATAGGCATGTAATTTGATCTAGTGGCCTCATAAACCGACTTCATCAAATCTACTCATCGCCTCAATGTCACATTGAAATCAAGCTTCTAATTACTCTGTCCAGTTGAAATTGCATTTGTGTCACTGCGCACATCCATAACAAATACTTTACTTTAGTTGAAGGAGAGGGAAGTCGTGTTGCATTTGTACTTTGAAAAGAGGTTGTAGGTTTTTGCTATAAAGTATTCCCTTCATACATATAATTACAAATGTAATTGGCAATGCTTTCTTTGAGTGTTAAGGATATGTTGTATTCACTTGTGTATAATCATGACTGTGGGCCTGATTTAGAGTTTGGCCGAGGGATTACTCTACACAAATATGACGGATATCCCATCCACCGTATTTCAAGTTCCATGGGCTATAATGGAATTGTAATAAGGTGGACCCTTGTGACAGAGTAACCCCCTTTGCCAAACTCTAAATCAGGTCCTAAGTTAGAAACTCATGTTCGACACCTTCAACATGAAAACTAAGACATCTATGGTGATGAAATATAAATAAATTTGTGTTTTTGATTCCTCCGATAAATAGACAGAAAAATAAGTACTCAATGCTGCAGATAAATGTTACTCTCAAAGAAACTATCTTTATAATTCCATATAACTAGACAGCATAGTAATAGTGTAAGCCTTGGAGAAAAGTGTAATTGTACGTGATGAAAGTTATATGGTGCACCGTTCACAAAATTACTAAAGTTTACGGTGCAAGTTTTACTCCATGTTGAACAAAGTAAAAGTTGAGCACATCCTATGAGGGTTGCAGTGGTATGTTTGACAGTAGATTGTGGTTTAAAGTCAAATTCTATTCTAAAAAAAAGTAGGAGTAAAGCCAAAGTTTCTGTTGACAATAGAGTATCAATCTGTGGATATCTGGGCCCATTCCCATGTTAAATATTTGTAATACAGTGCTGTAGACAAATTCTATGTAGCAAGGACATTTATAATGTGTGGATGACTATATTCAGACCTTTGTTGAAGATAATGTGTAAGGGCACAAGCAGTGCATAGTGAGTGCATAGTGAGTGATCGAGTTATTGTTACTTTAGTGCATGAGTTATGGTTACTTGAGATAACTATAACTAGTGAACTTCAGTAGTTTTGTTAATTTAAAATGTTTGTTTTAACTAGCATTTTCACTTAACTATAAAATCCCTTTAACCATTGTGTTTTCACTGAGTTTCTAAGATATTCAATGTAAAGTAAAATATTATTAAAATTCCTAACTATAACATTAACTTAACCTTTGCTTTTTTCAGTGAATGTTTATGTTTTTTAAATGTGAAATAAGATCTCATTAGCGGTATGTGGCACCAAACCCCATTAGGGCATCCTACCCCCAGATGCATGGCCAAAGACCGAGGACAACATGGTCAAACCTTGTGCCCACCCCCTGTGGGCACCCAGCCTTAGGCCATGCACAGCGTGGGGTTGAGCGCAGAGCCAGGACATAGGCTAGGTCCTCGTCCAACCCCTGTTTTGTTTTGTTTTGTTGCTCCACAGGTCTGCACGTTTGCCACAATTCTCCAGGGGGCCACACTGGGTCTTGCTGTGGATCAACAGATCCATAAAACTTCTAAAACAACATTTCCTTGATTTGGTTCCAGGGAGAGTCCCTGAGGACCCCTTCCACATGGTTGAGGGGACTAAGCTACTCCGTACTCTGTCCCTCTATATCTTATTTTAATTTATTTTGTAGGACTCTGGAACTGAGTCTCCAAGTCCTAAGAAGGTGGCCGCAACTTTTCTTTCAGGTTGAGGACAGCCAATCTCCATGTGCACTTGAGCTCAAGGATCCTCTGGGTTTTCTAAAAAACAAATTTATTATGTTCTGAGAGGGAGTGGTTAAGAAAAGGATCATTTTTGCTATTTCCTCAGATGTCATTTCCTGCAAGAGTATTCTTACTAAGTTTTTGGTGGTGATTGTTGAATTATTAATATGTTTTTAATCTTCTTTTCAATAATGTCTGTGACACCAGACACTTTATCTGGCAGATGGTGCACTGTTCAATGTGTGAAGACATTGAAAAGTCGATTCCAGTCTCCAAAGGTTCAGGATGAATTCTGTTCTGCCCAGTTTGCAGAACAAGATAAATCAAGGCACACAGTGATAAAGGCAAGTTGCAACAAATATATACAGGATTGGGAAATATTTTGACCAGAGGTAATTATAGGACGATTTTTGTAACGCATGGAGACAGGTGAATTTCTGCATTTGTAATGTGTTAACAGTATTTTTGTCTAACTCTCATAGGCTGTAAAATTCTTGTTAAGTGATCATATGCATTTTCATTTCAATGTGCAGTTGAAGTGTTTTTTTTTAAACACGCGTTGATGAAATGCTCACTCAAACGAACATATCTATTTTAATGTCCTAAAAGCAAAGGTGTAATTATCACATTCATTTGGTGCGTCTTTAGCCTAAACACAGTGCTATGCAACATTTCCATTCACAGCAGATGTACTAACACTGTGTTTTATTAGTGTAGACTGGGGGCCTGATTTAGATGTTGGGGGAGGGAATACTCCATCACAAACGTGACAGATATCTTGCCTGTGGCATTACGATCCCCATAGGATAGAATGGGATCGAAGTAAATACGGCGGACAGGATATCCATCACGTTTGTGACAGAGTATTCCCTTCTGCCAACTTGAAAATCAGGAGGGCCTGAATATGATCTTAGCAGATGGGGTTATTCCATCACAAACTCGACGGATATCCCATCCGCTGTACTACGATGTCATTATATTCTATAAAATCATAATTCAGCAGAACAATATCCGTCACTTTTGTGACAGAAAATTCCTTCCGCCAAGATTGAAACCAGGCCCTTAATGTCTACAAACACTTTCACCAGCAGACAATATATGCATTTTATATTGGCAATATTCAGTAGGTCACACACCCCATTATAAAAGAAGCTTCTAATCCCTTTATAAAGTCCCATCTATAATTTCCTTATTGCCATTAATTTTTGACGACTTTAGTCACCTGTAACAAAGAAAAATGCATAGCTGCTCAACTGCAGTAAGTACCCTGTTTTGCACCAGCTCAGAGCTTCCAAATGTCGTTAGCGACCTCTTGTGGCACTTCTTTAATCTCAGCATGATCGTCTTGATGCATACACCGACTGGTTTGCGAGCTGTTACTGTGCTGTACTACTCAGTCACTTCGCAAAATGTACATCGGAGCTCGTAAAACCTCTTGTCTCCCTCATTATTATTTGCGAAGCAGGAGGCATTTTGTGGCAGTCTGTGATCAAACGGAAATGCAGAGATGGCAGCCTGCGAGGGACAGTACATTTCGACTTCCCTTTAAGGACCAGAGGGTGCTTCTAAAGTGTTTCTAAGTAGGTCATTAGTAAAGAATGGCATGAAGAAAGGCATGAAATGGTCCCCTGAACCACTGTCTGCTCCCTTGGAGCTCGCCTACAAATATTGCGGTAGATAACGCCGACAGCTCTAACTACCCAGGTTGCGAGTGGCGTACCACGCTGGGTTTTAATAACCTTTCAATGACTTACAAGCATAATTGCGGCCACAGTTCATAGATAGACCATTCATTGACAACACTGCGACTCGCAAGTAGGATGGTAACGCTTCTTTTTACGCAACGACTCGCAAGTAGGATGGTAACACTTCTTTTTACGCAACATCTTGTTTATTTGCTAGTCACAATTGGTCTCAGAAGCCGTTTTTCTAGTTGGAAACGGTTTTCCTATTAAAACGGCTTTTGTGCTTTGCAAGCAGAGATTGACGATTGTGCGCTATTTTTGCTACTTAAATAAAAGAAATGGAGCAAATTAGTTTTACATCTCTTCCCAATTATTACTTTAAGGGGCATATTTAAGAGCCCTTAGCGTCTCCTTGCCCCACATTGGCGTCATTTTTCTACGCTAATGTGATGTTAGAAGGTCAAAAATGCCACGCCATATTTCCAAAGTGGCGCAATGTTTCATTATGCATGCGCTAAACGTAATGTATGCAAAAGGGGTGTTCCACCGTTAGGGGGGAGGGCAAAAAAATGGTGCAAAGAAATCTAAGAGATTTCTTTGCATCAGTTTTTTGGCACTTTTAACGACTGCTCAGAGCAGGCATTGAAAGGTGGCTCCCATTGGTTACCGTGGGCCTCTGGGTGCTTCGCAGGATTAGAGTCAACATTTTTTACGCTATCTTGCAAAGCGCCGGAGTAGCGTAAAAAATTCTGACTATTCTAGCTAGTCCCCTAACTACGTCCATGGTGCGCCGTATTTTAATTACGTCTCACACATGGTGCCACTTTTCTTAAATATACCCCTATGTTTTCTCTGCAGACACAAAAATTTCACATTCCCAAGGGGCATTGACACATCTCTCATACATGTGATAACACCCTTCCCTTCAATGTATCTTTGAAGTACACCCTTCCATTGTGAGATGTTGTTTCCCATAGTAATACACAAATGCCTTAAAAGTTGGAATAGTGCAGGAAACACATCAAATTCCAATCCATGTTACTCAAGCTGTAAAAATAAGCATGGCAGATTTCTCTGCATTTTGGAAAGCCCACTCAGATCAGAGATAGGGCCTTTAAAATAAGCTCATATGTAGTCTGTCATACAGAAGTAAGAAGACAGCTCCTTTTCGATATTGCTGCCCTAAAGGTCATATGAAAAAACTCAGAACTCTCTCCCTAATCACTATTCTGTGTCAATGGGAAAATGTGTTCGTACATATGGCCCTAATGCTCTGAAGACGACACTATGTAACTCCGATGGGGCCGGTAACGAAGATTTTGTTTAAAAAACCTTTACTTAAGTATTATTCAAGTAAAACAGAAAACAAAAAATACGCCAGGGTGTAAGAGACAAGGGAGCTCAAAGGGAAGACACTCCAGTTTCGTACATGACAGGTAAGTTCGAGAAACACTTCATGCATTATTCTCATTTGGGTGACTCGGAGTAGTACACAATAGATATGAGACATCACATTAATCCAGAACGGGTATAAGAGGCTGCTGCCAAGCACCGAGTTTGAGAGCGGTGGTGGACAGGTGGAGGCCCGGCAGTCTGTAGACAGAAGAAGCAATTGAGGGCGGGGATGAGGAAGGTGGGAAGAATGAGGGAAGGGGGGGTTAGATCAGCAGGAAAGGAGGGCGGCAGTCAGTTCGAAACTTTTGGCTCAAGGAAGAGTAGAATAGCTCCCTAAAGGAGACCATATGTCTGTGGGTCGAAAAGTCTGGGGCAGTAATTGCGCATAATCCTCTCTGAATTTTTCCCACCTTGACATGTTTTTAAGCCATGCAGAGTCCTTAGGGGAATGTCTGCTACTCTGATGCATTGCTCGCTCCCTGTTCGCAAGTAGGAGGGTTATAGATGCGAATGGTCGAGTGTTCGGTGGGACTCCATGTGTGTACCCCAGCAAAGTTATTGCGGGGCAGGGTCGAGAGTGATGTCAATCATTGCAGAGAGAAGGCAAAAAACGGTGGACCAGTAGTGGCTAACCAAAGGACATGTCTAGGTGAGGTGTGCGAAGGCGTCATCTGGAGTAGGATATGTGGGGCGTTGGGACGTACGTGTGGGATCAATGCATGCTAGGGTCTTGGGCGTTGCTTAGGCCCGGTGAAGGAATTTCAGATGTAGCAGTTTGTGTTTATGGTTAATTGAGACCAGCTTGATTTGGGAGCAACAGTATGACCAAACTTTATCAAAGAGGCGTATAACCAGGTCTGCCTCCTGTACCTGCTGAGTGGAGTCCAGTTTCAGGGCAGTAGAGGCACAGTATAATCTGGAAACTAGCCATTTGCCCTCAGGGTCTCTTATAGGTAAAGTCAGTAGAGGGAAATTGTCCAGAGCCAATAGATTGGAGTGCACCTTGGGGCGTAATGTGTGATGAAGATGGTTGAGCAGAAAATGGTCCATTTGTGAGGTGTTATGGAATCAAACCTCATCTGATTGAGAGAGGACATGAACATTAAGGAACTCATCTCCCATCGTGTGGAGTTCGTGGCGATGGAGGAATCGTCGAACCATCTTCTCGTGGGTGAGCGGGAGCCAGGGATTGTTGATTAATGGTATGTGCAGGGAATAGAGATGCCTCCCCCAGGGCATGGCAAAGCTTCCACCAAGCCCAACTAGTTGTGGAGAGTGTCTGTATATAGGAGGGGTGGAAAGGATCCCCTCTGGAAGCATGGAAGAGAACGGAAGAACATCAAGTTGGTCTCTCTCTGGCTTGAGTTTGGGGATCCATGCATCAGGATGGTACTGACGGTATGTGTGTTGGCACTGGGTGGCCAGATAATAAAGTAATGGGTCAGGAACCCCAAAATTTCTGCGTTCCTAGGGGAGGGTCTGTATGTTCCAGCGAATACGATGTTGGTGGCCGGCCTATATTAGTCATGTAAAGGTACCACGAAGTGTGTCAAAAAAAACACTGATTCTAAGGAAGTGGGATTTTCAGATAATTAAGTCATATGACATTGTCCTTTTCCATGTGGATATGTATTCCAAGGTATTAATAGTGTCTGCACACCAAGTTAATGGGTATACTATAGACACCAGCTGAGTGCATTCAGTCAGTGGGAATAGTTCTGATTTAGTCCAGTTGATCTGGAGGCCGGAGAGGGTTCTATGCTGTATAATTTCATAAATCGATGGGAGGAGATTCTCAGAAGGGTGGCAGACTAAGAGCATAACATCGGCACTGTAAATGGATTGTAAGAGGGGACCTTGGGAGAATTGAAAACCTCAATGGAGATGTCGCTCCTGGATGTGACAGGCCAGGTGGGGGGTAAGGTAATAATGAAAAGTAAATGGTAGAGGGGTCAACCCTGCCTGGTCCCTCTAGTCACAGAGAAGGGTCCCAAAAGGGAGCCATTAACCTGCAAGCGGGCCACAGACTCGGAATAAAGAAGCATGATCAAAAACGTGAAATTGCGCAGGAAGCTGATTTTATTCAGTGTTGTCCTCAGGAAACCCCATTCAAGAGAGTCTTGGTGTCCAGGAGAACCAATGCCGCAGGGACAGTGGGATAGAATTTATTCAGAAAGGCAAAAAGGGTCTGTAGGTTAAGAATGGTGGATATATGAGGACCGAAACCCGATTGGGCAGGAGAGATAATCTGCTCCATCAGTAATGATAATTGGGTTGCAAGTATCTTTTTGTTAAAATTTTATTGTCAAAATAAAGAAGGGAGATGGGACAGTAGGAAGAGCATAAGCGGGGATCTTTGCCTGGTTTAAGAAGGAGCATGATCACTGTTTCTCGTAAGGTGGATGGCAGATGGCCTGTCTCAAGAGATTCACCATTGAGAGCAAGGAGGTGGGACACCAGCAATTGTTTATGGGCCTGGTAGAAGGTGCTAGTCAAGCCATCCAAGCCTTCGTCCCTTTGAGGGAATCAATAGCCTGGACAATGTTGTCACATATGATAGGCTCACTGAGGAAGTGTTGCTGTCCGGAAGTTACCCAGACCATCGCAATCTCTTCTAAGTAGCTTGTGATTGCATCCGAGTCCCCAGTAAGATAGGAGGAGTAGAGATGGTCATAATTATACAAAAGTTCAGCCATCATACCAGAACTATGGGACACAGTGTCACCGGTAGGTTCTGTAATTGAGCAATGCATCCACTGAGGTGGCTGGGGTGTAGCAACGGTGGCAGGGTGCGGCTGGGACATTCTCCCTCATCGTATTGCTTGGTCGTGGCATGCCTGCCTAAGTACGCCACCTCCCTATCCACAAGATCCCAAATGTCAGTCATTAGGGCCGAGTTGTTGGAGTTGTAGGGTGCCATTTAGCCCTGAGTCTGCATGGTCAAGGTCCCACAGTTCTGATTCAATCCCTGCTAGTTGGGATCTTATGTCGCGTAGTATGTTAGCATGTTTGGAGATGCAAACTCCATGAATATAGGCTTTGAAGGCTTCCCAAAGGGTAACCTGTGTTGGAACTGAACCAACATTGAAGGTAAAATACCCTTCAACAACATCTCAGAGCTCGGAAACAAAAACTGGGTTTTGAAGAGCCTCATTTAGAAATCTACAGAAGTGCTCCGGTCCACCACCGTATGGGATCTGTAATGTTAAGCAAACAGGGCAAAGATTGGACAGTGTACGAGGCAAGTGTGTAATGTCTAACGTCCATGGCATGACATTGGCGGGGATGAGCCAATAATCAAGTCTCGTCCAGGTGTCATGAAGGGAGGAGTAGAATGTATAGTCAGACGTAGTCAAGTGCTGAGCGCACCAGGAATCATGGAGTACGTAGGTGTCAATGATGTCTCATAGGACCAGCCGAGCCTGGAGTTTACCAGAGATTTGAATACCTGTAGTGTCTACCTGGGAGTTCTGTATCATGTTGAAGTCACCTCTCATGAGTATAACGCCTGCATCCACTTGCCCCATGAGAGAATGCATGATCAGGTAGTAATCACATTTACCAATGTTGGGGCCATTTACATGGACCAGGAGGTCGCAAAGGCCTTCCAGAGTGACAGGCAGTAGTACATAGCAGCCTTTTAGATCTATGAAGCTTGCTGTGTTGGAGAAGGGGGTGCTCTTATGAATGAGGATGCACACTCCCCTCGAGAAGGAGCTATAGCAAGAGAAATAGTGATGGGCCCCTAAGGTGGATGTGAACATGTGTGAGGGACAGGGAAAGAGGTGGGTCTCTTGAAATAAAATCAACTTAACCCCATGTCGAGCGAGCTACAAAAGCACCTGCTTTCCGTTCTGCGGGTTGTTGAGGCCACGGATGTTCCATGTAAAAAAAGTGATGTCTAACAGGAGTTTCCAACTGCCACTTGATGTCATCTAGGAGTATAAAGAAGGAGGAGTCATGTCTTGGAGAGAGCAGGTATTAGGAGCTCCCAGTGAGTAATGCAATACAAACAATGTATATAACAACTAAATAACAAACCCCCCACCCACACCAGATGGTAAGTCGTATGGCGAATCCCTGAAACCAAGCAAAACAGATACAAACATCCCAACATTTCACAGAGTGGTATACACCTCTGGGGGGAGGCAAGGACCCGGCAGTATGGGTCACATGTCCAGGGATTCCTGTAAAGGAGATAGGCAGGATTGTGAACATAACAAAGTGTACAAAAGTACCAGTGAATGCATATCTGTAGGTGAGCAGAGGCCAGACACTTTATGTCCCCCAGGGGGAGGAGAGGGGAAAGGGGCATCCGGTCAGACACTAAGGTGGGTGAGGCAATGATGGCAAGGAGGGGACCATCCATAAGTTACTGAAGCGTTGTGTAGATGGAGAGGGTGAGGGGGAGTGTTCAGAAGTGTTGCTTTAGGAGGGGGCACCACTGACACAATGTTGTTCGCAGAGAGCCAGGACGTCCACAGGTGCATCGAAAATCCGGGTTTGTCCTCTAACCTCAACATGAAGCTGTGCAGGATATAAAATGGCGTACTTGAGTCCCATCTTGCGCAAAGCGTTCTTAGCATTGGAGTACTTGTGGCATGCCTCCTGTACAGTGGCTGTGATATCTGGGTAGAGCAAGATCATGGAGCACTGGTATTGCAGCGTTCAATGTTTATTAGTCAGGTGGAGCACAGTTTCTCTATCTCTGTAGTTGAGAAGGCGTGCTATGATCGGGTGAGGTGGGGGCCAACGAGTGGAGTAGGGCCCAGTGACCTGTGCCGCATTCAACCACAAAGGTGGATGTGAAACTGTTCCGGTCAAAGGGTTAGGTGAGGAGTTGTTCAACCAACACATCCGGGTGCCCCATGTTGGCAGTCTCTGCAATACCCATTATACAAGTTTTGTTCCTGTGTGACCTCACCTTCAAGTCCTCATTCTTGCCCGCCACAGTTCTCGGGATTCATTCCAAATGTTCTGTGCGATTCACCAAGGTGCCAGTGCCATACTCCAGGTCAGAAATGCGCTCCTACGCTCCATCAAGTCTGGTGGTCTGACACTCCAGAGGCTTACCCATACAATCAAGGCAGCTGGTGAGTGAAGAAGTGGGAATCTATGGAGCAAAAATGCAGCTCAGCCATAAAGGCAGCAGTACTGCTCGAGGGGTCCGTCCCTGTATCTTTGTCAGTGGGTTCATCCATATCTGTGAGTCCTAGCCTCAGGTGGGCCTCAGTTGCTCAAAGACCAACTTGTGCTGCTTTGGATCCCCATGATACATCATGTTAGTTAGTGGGGGAAAAGATAAATGTGCAGCAAGCAAGGTTGGGCATACGGCTATTGGCCCCAGTCAGGTGATGCAGGCCGGCAATGGCCACTTGGTATTTCCCCATCAATGGATACTGCTCTGGAGTGGGAGTGGGGGGGAGCGTGTCAGTGGTGGTGGTGGCTCCTGCCACCCAACTGTGTGCCGAGTGGGTATTGTGCAAGGGCAGTCTCAGGAAAGAGGACAAGATGCACAGAGCAGGCACAATCAGGGAAAAGCTGTTGCAGGAGGGTGGCACCAGGACATTGACCAGGGCTGGTGAAACTTCTAAGGACCAGAGAAGAATGCCTTCATATGTTTATGCAGAGTCAACATTAGGGAGGGTAGCAGGTGGGGGCCCCCCATGCAAGATCGCGCCTTGAGGGTCCCTCAAGCAGCAGTATGGAGAGGGGGGTCAATGCAGATATGCTGAGGTGGGCTGGGGCAGGCCACCCCCAAGTGTCAGGTTCAGGCCCCAAGGAGCAGGCTGCACCACAGTGTGCATCTGGGTCCGGGCGGTGCGCCAAAGGAAGAAGCCCCTTCACCATTGAGGCTGAGTGCTGGCAAGGCAGCTGCTGCGCACCAGCACCAGCCTGTCCATAATGCCACACGTAGTGCCAGGCAGTACCTGTAGCGGCAATTGGTTCAGTTAGGAAGAGGCCGGGCTGTGGTCCACATCTGTTCCGGGAGTCTGACACATACCTCCACTGGTGTCTGGTATGGTAGATCTAGCCCAGTTGTCAATTCCCTCCAGGATGCTGGTGATGGGGGGGGTCCAAAGCGGCCTGTGGGACTTAGTAGTCTTGGCCTCAGGCTCACCCACTGCCCCTCTCACCACAGGGCCTCTGAGGCAGTGGCAGGCTGCGTGGACCCTGCATGAAACTAGGGGCTAACTGTGGGGTTAACCGCCCATCAGCTCCGCAGTCGCCAGCTCAGCATCAGCACTGGTTTATCCCACTGGTGCAATGGCAATGGATGGGGAAAATGGGCAGACCTGCCACTGATAAGGCCCATGCCCACCGAAGCTCCACGACAAAGCGACCATTTTGGATGCTGGTCTGGCCACACCCTGTTAGGTAACAAAGCTTAACTGTCTTGTCGGAATTCGTAAATTGCAGATTCACAGGGTTGTTGCAGATCCTGGTTGTTGGAAATCTGCATTTCTTCAAGGCCATCCCAGATTTTTCCACCTTTGCTGGACCTTATCTTTTTGTGGGCTGTAGAACTCGGTGTACTCTACCCCGGTTAACCAGCAATAAAAGTCCTGTGCTCCCCTTTCAACATGGTGAAATTGGCAAACCCTTAACTGGCATATTTAACTTAACTGTAAGTCCATAGTATATGGTACAAAGTGTACTCAGGGCCTGTAAGTTAAATGTTACTAGTGGACTGCAGCACCCATTGTGCCACTCACTACAGTGACCGTGCATACATAGCTGCATGTCTATGATTTGTAGCCTGGCTTTTGCAGGTTTAAACTGCAAATGGGACATGTCAAAATTACCACTTTTGGTAGGTCAAACCTTTTAAAATATTTATGTCACCCCTATGTAGGCCTTATTGCTTATTGCCAATAAGGCACAGTGCATGGAAATTTAAACGTACACATGTCGAATTGGGATAAATATATTAAATGTAATGCTGCTACATCCATTACAAAGTTAATTTTTGCACTTTTTAACAAATGTATTACAAACTGAGGGGCATATTTACACTCTGTTTGCAATGAATTAGCGTAATTTTCCTTTACTCTAATTCAGTCAAAACTAACTCCATATTTATACTTTGGCGCTAGACCCGTCAAGCGCCAAATTTATGGAGTTAAAGTCATTTATTAGAAGTGGAAACCTACCTTGCCTTAATGTGATGCAAGGTAGGTGTTCCCATGCAAAAAATTACTCTATGGCCTTAATGCCATATTTATACTCCCGTGCAGAAATGGTGCACGGGAGGGAGGAGGGGTAACACCTAGGGTCAGGGTAGGTGTTAGGGGGCCCATGAAATAATCCCACAGGTGCCCTCCCCAGGGACACCTCCCCCCCCCCACACCAGAGAGACTGCGGAGGATGGGGGACATCATCCCATGTAAGTACAGGTAAGTATTGCATTTTATTATTTAAAGTGCCATAGAGGGGCCTGAAATGCCCCCCCTACATGGCACTGGGTGCAATGGCCATGCCCAGGGGCCCCTGGTCCCCTGTGTTGGTCATTGGGGTGGTGGGCATGACTCCTGTCTTTTCTAGGACAGGAGTTATGTGGTATGGATGGTTTTGCGTCAGAAAATGATTCTAGGCAGGTTACATTCATTTTTTTCACTCTAACCTGCCTAACGTCATTGTTTGGTGCAAAACCCCTTTCTTCCTTAACGCCAGTCCCACCCGACTAATGTCATTTTTTTTACGCTAGCTCCGGCTTGCACCATTCCATAAATATGGTGCCTGGCTGGTGCATAGAAATGGTGCAAGCCAGTACTAAACTTTTTGGTGCAAAACTGCGTTAGTGCAGTTTTACACCAAAAAGTATAAATCAGGGCCTAAATTTGTTCAAAGTTGGACTTGTGATAAATATTTTAGACTAGGTACTTTTAGAAAGTGGTCTGTTACCTGCCTAAAACCTCTTAAAGCCTATTTGCATTATCTCCCAACTGTCAACGCAGGAGCTGAGTAGCCCTGTTGATGAGGGGTGAACTTTCTTCCGGAGGTGAGACAAAAGCTTTGAGTGTGGGGAAGTATTCTGTTTCTCTGGCAGGCTGACCATCTGTGCCCAGAAACTTAATTCACATCAAAGAGTGACATCCCTGTCACAAGCAGATGTAACTAACACCTTGGCCTGCCTCATTCTGTTGCCTCCCCAGCCAATCTGGCATGGATGCCAGTGGAAGAGGAGCTGCCCATACAACCAGCTTGGAATGACAACAGAGGCAAAGGTGCTCATTTCCCTGGTCACACCAGTTGTTTTTCAAAACAAAATAGCAGACACACACCTGACATTTCAAGCATCTATAGTAAATCTAAGTCCGGAGTCCTTAGCGAGAAGGAGGAAGACTGCGAACAGAGATTCATTGAATTTCCATGCATCTCCCATGATAATGTTGCCAATCTCTTCAGGACAGTCAAATTGGGCTCCCCACTTGACCTTGCATCCCACACATTCTCCTAAAAGCAGCAGATTTCCTCCTCCCAGTCATGGCAGATATGGTTAATCTTTCATTAGAGAAGGGAATAGTACCCATACTGTGAAAACGTGCTACGGTGAAAGCAGCTATACCAAATAAATCTAACCTCGACTCATGCTGCCTAGAAGATTTGCGACCCATCTCCCTACTCCCTGGACTGAGTAAGGTGCTGGAAAACACATCAGCCTACACCTCTTGGACTTCATAGAAGCCAACATCCTGCATCCTACATACACAGAGTTCAGCGCCCAAATATAGCACCGAAACCACCTTCTTGGCGGTCATGGAGGAGGAAAACACTGTTACTATGATTCTTACTATGATTCTTCTGGATCTAAATCAGTTGTCTTCAAACATTTTCGTGCCTGCCTCCCTAGTAGAAATAATAAAACTCATTGGCCCCCCCTCAGAATAGTTCACAATTAGTTTATAAGTATATCAATGTTTAAATATGTCTAGACTTATTTAAACATTGTTGTTAAGTACTGTTACCTTTTTTTCTTCTTAAAATAAAGCACTGTTATCTGTATAATGTTTCTTTTGGCCAGAGCCTGGCGCACCCCTTGGGATCACTCGAGGCTCTCCTAGGGGGGCCTGCCCACCAGTTTGAAGACCCCTGATCTAAGTGCTTCCTTCAACACAATCAACCATGGGATCCTCATTAAGAGGATTCAGAACGTAGGAGTGTCAGACTCAGAACTCAAATGGGTCAGCTCATTTCCAAGGGACAGATCTTTTCAGGTCTTTGACAAATCGTGCTCCTCAGACACATTTCCTTTTCTAGTGTGGAGTCCCACAGGGATCATCCTTGAGTCACACTTTTTCAACCTATACATGCCGCCTTTGGCAACCATTGTACTGTCTTTTGGGATCTCATTAGTGTCCTATGCAGATGACACCCAGCTGGTATTCTCCCTTACCCCTGATTGCAAATACTCTGCCCCCTCATTTGGGGCATGTCTTGAGAGGGTAGGTAGCTGGATGGACAAGTCTCACCTCAGGCTTAATGGAAACAAAACCGAGCTGATGATACTAGGGAATACCACATACCCCCAAAAGCCCCTTGGCTGGCCTGACTGCGTAGGTCCGCTCCTGCCCCCAAAATGGTTATAAAAGGTTTAGAAGTATGGCTGGACACAACCTTTCCAGGGAGACTCAATCAGCCAAACTTTCAGCCTGCTGCTGTGGGATACTTACGGACTTGCAAAAATATTTTCACTTGATCCCCCCTATTTCTAGGAGGCTAGTACTCCAGGCTTTGATTCTCTCTCGCCTGGACTATGGAAATTCTCTCTACCTTTTGGACCACCAAAAGCCGTGATTGGCAAACTTCAAGTGGTGCTTAATCTGGCAGCCACGACTCTGTTAAATATCCCCAGCACCTCTCAGCATGCCAGGCCCTGCCTAATCTCCACTGGCTTCTGGTCGCACAGAGGATTAACTTCAAAGCACTGTGTATTGCACACAGAGCCTTTTGAAGTCAAGGCCCTTTCTTCTCTCGACAACTGATTGCTCCCTACAATCCTGGCAGAGCTCTCAGATCCTCCAATACCCTACGGGCCGTAGTCCTACCCTTTAAAAGGGCTAGAAGTAGAGGAAGGTCCTTCAAGTACAATGTGGCAAAACTCTGGAACACTCTGCTCCTAACCTTGCCGACAACTGCCATTGGATTGTCTTTCAGAAAACGGCTTCAAACCTAGCTGTTTGTGAATTGACTCCCATGCAGCTTGCTCTCACAGTCTGTGGTGTTTAATCAGCACTGGGATGCCTAGGGGTCGCTGTGCACTTAACACATTTCCGTAACTGTGGGATTGTCTGCAGTAGGGCACACAGGAAGTGCTGCAAAAGTGGTCAGGGGTATCCATGGGAACTTTTAACTCATTGGTTAGGCAGTGGCCAGGAGGTGCTCACACCCACAGGCTGTAGTCAAGCACCCACAGTATCCACCCCAGAACATTGTTGGGCCTGTGGAAGATTAAGTAGAACGTCTACTCTGCTGTCTGAAGGACTAGACATGTTCTCCTTGTATCCAGGACCCAGAAGTAACTCCAAGTGTGAGTTGGCGGACCTCTTGACAAGTTTCAAGAGGCCTTTTTCCTGTATTTACAGCTGGCCAGTTTAAACTAGACCTGCCCTGGATCATGCTTCTTGCTTTTTCTGGAGTGAGTCTTAATCCCCAAAGAGGTGTCCCCAAGGTCTTGGTCCCTTGGGTGGTGTCACTATGTACTCCCTCTTAAGTTTCCTCAAACCTGGGAATCAGAAACTTTTTGAAACTTTTTTGTCATGAAAACCGACATGGGATTGGGACCATCCTGCCAATCCAATCTGCAGAGGGTGTATCAGCACCGGGATTGAGTTCGTCACAGCTCCCGCTACATTCTTCTCTGTGTCAGCAAATCCGATTCAACAGGATCCGCCATGATCTAGAATCCGACGATGTTGAGTCCTCTTTGGCTACAGCATGCAGCCTTGGTTCAATGAGGAACTCCAAGCTCCAGAAAAGCTTATAAGTATGAAAGTAGAAATCTTCACAGGGCCATGCCACCGCTAGCATCCCAATGATGTTGAGGACTGTTTATGTGCAAAACTTGAATTTTTCCTCCTTGGAGCTTTCCTGCATTCATCAATGGTTCCACTGAGACCCCAGACTTCAGCTCCCCATCATTGATGAGCCAAGCTTTGGCTACAGCCTGCTGCCTTGCCCTGCTGAAGACATGTTGCTCCAGAAAGTTTCTAACTGTGAGGGTAACTTCTTGACCGGGACAAACCTGTTGCTTGTATCTGGACCCACCTCTATCATGGCCAGCTTTGAAACCTATCCTCACCCCGGTCGAGCACAAAGAAATGACTGCAGTTGGTGCATGATGCTTTTTAGGACTATTTTTAAACTCAAACTTTAAAAATTCATAATTCATTTGTTGTCCTTTTATTTATTAAAATATCCTCTCTTTTCCTAAATGTGTTTGGGATTTTTCTTCTGTTATGTTTTGACTTCATCACTGTTAAAGTACTACAGAAATAGTTTACACACTGCCTCAATGTTAAGCCTGTCTGCTCTGTGCCATTGCTACCAGGGACTTCAGCTCAGGTTAATTTAGTGACTTTAAGGGGCCAACCTACCAAGGATTGTGGTTATCACCTGAGGTGAGTACCTACCTCTCAACTAATAACCCAATTTCCTAAACTGATGGGTACAGAGATGTCCTGGCTATGGCTCTTTTAAGAGCTGATCTTTCAATTGTCAATGTATGTGTCCGTATTCACTTAGGAAACAATAACTAGACAAAGCACTCAGTTCTGAAAATGTTGAACAAAAGAATTTATGGAGAATTAATATAAATTCGGAAATGCTGAGAATCATAAGAAATTGTGTACCACTTTTCTAAAACAAGAGCAATCCTGCCCTCCACTTTTTATGTGAAAGAAAGAGAATACATTATCACAGGCATGGTAGCACTTTTTGGCTCCTCAGTAATGGAATGTTCTCTTGTTTAGATTTTGATCCTGACTTCTGTAAGAATTGCTCCTCCCTGAGTACTGAAAACAATGAGCAGAATTGAATCAGCTGGCAGAAAACTCCTGGAGTATTCATACATATGAAAAAAACGGTGTGTTTGTGTTGCCTTAATATCAATGCATCCTGCATACTTATATCACAATTTGCACTCCCACATTACAGAATATTAATGTTGTTTTTGTATTAACCTGCAGTTTAGAGTAGCTTTAATATGCTTGCTAAGTTTCATGATTCTGTCGGGCCCTGAGGCCATTATGTTTGAAGTAATATATTCGCAAATTTTCTGCCTCTTGTAGTCAAGCTTATCCTTGTTTTTAATACTGATAATTAGAAGTGGTATGTTTTAGAAAAGTAGTAAGTTCAGCAGTATGTTTATGTATCGTTATCTGAGTCTCAAAGACTTCTTGCATTCTCTCTGTGAGAATATCCTGCCTCCTGTTCATTAGATAGTTTTGTTGAAGTAATAATTTCTATCAAATTTCGACTTGCACTGAAAGAAATGTGTATAAGAACCCTCCCAACTTGCATGCATTTTAACATTATATGCTTCAACTGCTATTTCCGACAAGGCTATGGTCAGCTGAAATGATTATTGTAGCTTGTTGTTTTGCTACGCCTCCTTCTATTTTTGCATTATTGCATGGTAGACTTTTATGTCTTTCGAAGTGTTGTGTCATATTTTAATTCATCTCAAGGGTGGTTGGACTTTGTTCATTGATGCTAAATCAGAGACACATTTGGCAGTTTTCTTAATGAATCACTCCCCAAAAATGTTTCTTGAGTTACAGGCCAGTTCAACTAACGAGGAGTTTATCTTAATGAGAAGAAATGTTCACCTTTCGAGATAGATTATAGATTTGGCATTTCTTAAAAACAGATCACACCTGGAACTATTTCATGAGCATATCCACATCCATAGGGGAATGACAGGAAGTGCCACCTCACAATGATGAAACATTTTGAGCTAGGACCTGCCACATTGACTACTCTATTCTGACAGTATGGCCATGAATAATCACTTCATTTTTATTCCTGAACTTCGTAAAGAACACCACTGGTGCGTGGACAGTAACAGCAGTAGCCATCACATTTTATGGTATTATCTGCCAGAAGTGGCAAACTAATTCTATTACTCACGGAGAGGAAATCCATTCATAGAAATCAGGATTTTGTGAAAGAAAGGACTCGAACATAGGTTCTCTTACTTAATTAGCACATTTAAGGAAAGAAAATTATCCATTAAGCACCTCAAAAGCAAAGTCCGGGTCATCAGAGGAAGGTAATTCTTCTTCTTTAGACAGTGAGAAATTATGGCCCAATTTATACTTTGGCAAATGGAGTAATCTCCATTGGCCTGGTGGAGGCCTTAACTTCCGCCAGGCCAAGACTACCCTACCCACCAAATTTAGAAATGACCGCCAAGCTGGTGATAATTGCTAAAGCATTGGCAGGAACGGCCATCATGGCGGTTCCTGCCAATGTTGTTTACAGTTTGCTGCAGGGCTCTGCCAACATGACTTGCACTAAACAGTTTTTTTTTTTTTTCAAAAAGAAAATCCTGAAACTGTATTTTGTTTTTGAAGATAAAACCAAATGCTGCCCTGACCATTGGAGTCCTTTCCTATGGCGAGAAGCTAATTTAACCATTTTTTCTGCCCTTTACTCCAAGGGTTTTCCTGGCAGTGACTGGCAGTAAAAACTGACCTTTAAATTCCGCCCATCTAAATTACGTGAGCAGAATAGGAGATCTGCCTCTGACAGCCCTTATTCCGCAGGGCCATCAGAGGGGTTTAATTACAGCAGAGATGGAATAATTCCTGTTGTGATTAAACCTATGGTCCGCTCATATCTAAATCAGGCAGGAAGATCTTTATCTTGGCAGTATGTATACTCCGTCACCGTTGCAATTGAGAATATTATATTGCCAAGATATAAATTAGGCCCTAAGTGTCCAAAGTATATGATCTACTGTTGTCAGGCTTATGATCTACCACCAGGTGAGCTTGTAGTGAGTACCAATCTCCTTCCATGACTAGCTACCACATGAAAAACTGCCAGCATTAGGGTAGTTTATGGCATGATTGTATCTGGGCAGAATCCTCATGCTTTATCTTCAAGTCACACTTTTAACCAGACACTTCATCCTTATCTTCATCATCCGTAACATCTGACAACATAGTGATGAAATATTTATCTCTGGTGATGATATAACATAATGATAAAAGCATCCAAATCAGAGAGATAAAATCTGTTCTGTTCATATGTCCCAGCTTATATGTTTTAAGTGATTGGATGAAAAAATCATAGGACTCTCCAACAGGACTAATAATTAATTATTTCTATTTATTTATGTGAATTAGGTACACATGGTTTTCAATCATATTGAGGTCTCAGTTTTTACTCTACATATGTCTTGCTCATTGGCACTCAATGTGGCCATAAAGCTTTTAAATTCCTGATGAAGTACATATGTCGTTTCTGCTATTTCATAAGGTAAGGGCTCCTGAATTCATCTCTGAAATTAGATGGAATTGCCTACTCGTATAGTGGTGCGTAATGTTATCCATAAAGTTATATAACATAGCCTGTTATGATCAGCAGACAGAGTATTGCCATAAAGTGCAACTAAGAGCTCCCTTGGCAATATGTCATATTTCTATAGAGTCTCACCCAGAGATTTCAGCTGAAGCTAAAAACTGCTAGTGAAAAAACACTCTAAGAAGCTGGATTATTAATAGGGGGAATGATTACACACCTCAAGGAATAATCACGACCCTTGTCAGGTGGAACTCATTAATTACTATAAAAACCAGAGTTCAACCTCCTTGTTCCTATGGAATAGAGCAGATCGACTTAGCTTAGGGCAATGTGTAAAATATTTATGTAGACCAAAAACAGTAACAAAGTCAAAATACAACGCTAAGGGGGTCATTCCAACCCTGGCGGTCGGTGATAAAGCGGCGGCCAACCCGCCAACAGGCAGGCGGTTAAAAAAATGGAATTCTGACCCTGGCGGGAACCGCCAGCACAGCCCGCCACTTTAACACTCCGACCGCCACGGCGGGACAGACAAACAGCGCGGCGGTCACCGCCAACAGGCAGGCGGCAGACAATGTACCGCCAACCCTATCACAACTCACCAATCCGCCACCTTTTCCGGGGCGGGAGCCCCGCCGATAAAAACACGGCGGAAACAGACTACGAACGGGAAAACGCTCACCTATACACACTCCACGAGGACGGAGGACAGCATGGAACCCGAATTAAACATCCTACCAGCTATTGTCTACCTGCTCATCTACCACGAGTACGAACGCCGGAGCAGACGACAACGGTGAGTACTGCACCTACGACACAGGGGAGGGGGGAGGAGGAAAGCTAACGGGCACACACATACGCCATACACCCACCCCCCCACCCCAAATACCTACACAGCAATGCAGAGCAACAAGTCAGAGTGACACCCCCCAAACCCACCGGGATAATGCAAAGACACAAATAAAATGATCTTTAAAATATATGTATAATAAAGCTCCATTGAAGTCATGGGAAATATGCAAAATTAAAGATACAACATAAGGAATGAACATAGTTAAAAATAAATACATAGGCAATACGTCCTGCCCATTCTGTCAAAGTTCCATAGTCCGTGGGCCAATGTGCACAAACACAGGGGCAAAGCCCACACATGAGACCAGATACCATTGGAGAGAACACTGCTGTGGCATCAGATGACAAAACTACAGGCACCTCAGGGGGAAGGGAAGGGGGGCACCTCAGCCACATGAGTCCACGACGCCAGATCCACGAGGGGCATCGATGCCCACTGTGCCATCCTGGGGAGTGCAAAGCCACAGTCTCACAAGTCTCTACAGTGGGTGGCGTGCCCACTGTGCCATCCTGGGGAGTGCAAAGCCACAGTCTCACAAGTCTCTACAGTGGGTGGGTTGCCCACTGTGCCATCCTGGGGAGTGCAAAGCCACAGTCTCACAAGTCTCTACAGTGGGTGGCTTGCCCACTGTGCCATCCTGGGGAGTGCAAAGCCACAGTCCATCAGATGGATTACCGACTCCACTGTTAATGGAGGAGCCATGGTGCCCAGAGTGCTTCGTGAAGCTCTGCTCGACACAGACCCGGCACTGTCAATGGGCCAGCGGTGCTTGAGACGGCGGTGGCCAGCGGAGCGGTGCTTGACAGGAAGGGCCCAGCGGAGCGGTGCTTGACAGGAAGGGCCCAGCGGAGCGGTGCTTGAGACGGCGGTGCCCAGCGGAGCGGTGCTTGACAGGAAGGGCCCAGCGGAGCGGTGCTTGACAGGAAGGGCCCAGTGGAGCGGTGCCCGACAGGAAGGGCCCAGCGGAGCGGTGCTTGACAGGAAGGGCCCAGCGGAGCGGTGCTTGAGACGGTGGTGGCCAGCGGAGCGGTGCTTGACAGGAAGGGCCCAGCGGAGCGGTGCTTGACAGGAAGGGCCCACCGGAGCGGTGCTTGACAGGAAGGGCCCAGCGGAGCAGTGCTGGAGACGGCGGTGCCCAGCGGAGCGGTGCTTTACAGGAAGGGCCCAGCGGAGCGGTGCTTGACAGGAAGGGCCCAGCGGAGCTGTGCTTGACAGGAAGGGCCCAGCGGAGCGGTGCTTGAGACGGCGGTGGCCAGCGGAGCGGTGCTTGACAGGAAGGGCCCAGCGAAGCGGTGCTTGACAGGAAGGGCCCAGCGGAGCGGTGCTTGGGACGGCGGTGGCCAGCGGAGCAGTGCTTGACAGGAAGGGCCCAGCGGAGCGGTGCTTGACAGGAAGGGCCCAGCGGAGCGGTGCTTGAGACGGCGGTGCCCAGCGGAGCGGTGCTTGACAGGAAGGGCCCAGCGGAGCGGTGCATGACAGGAAGGGCCCAGCGGAGCGGTGCTTGACAGGAAGGGCCCAGCAGAGCGGTGCTTGAGACGGCGGGCCCCTGTTCAGCGGTTCTTGTCACGGAAGGCCTCTGTTCAGCGGTGCTTCTCACAGCGGGCCCCTGTTCAGCGGTTCCTGTCACGGCGGGCCTCTGTTCAGCGGTTCTTGTCACGGCGGGCCCCTGTTCAGCGGTTCTTGTCACGGCGGGCCCCTGTTCAGCGGTGCTCCTCACGGCGGGCCCCTGTTCAGCGGTTCTTGTCACGGCGGGCCCCTGTTCAGCGGTGCTCCTCACGGCGGGCCCCTGTTCAGCGGTGCTCCTCACGGCGGGCCCCTGTTCAGCGGTTCTTGTCACGGCGGGCCCCTGTTCAGCGGTTCTTGTCACGGCGGGCCCCTGTTCAGCGGTGCTCCTCACGGCAGGCCCCTGTTCTGCGGTTCTTGTCATGGCGGGCCCCTGTTCAGCGGTGCTCCTCACGGCGGGCCCCTGTTCAGCGGTTCTTGTCACGGCGGGCCCCTGTTCAGCGGTTCTTGTCACGGCGGGCCCCTGTTCAGCGGTGCTCCTCACGGCGGGCCCCTGTTCAGCGGTTCTTGTCACGGCGGGCCCCTGTTCAGCGGTGCTTGTCCTGTGTTTCTAGGGAACCAGACCTGGCCAAGACTTCCCACTCACTCGCCATCCGACGTTGTGGTCGCGGTGCCCTCCTGTGATGGAGTCCTGGGCCCGTGGGTGTCGTCCGTCACAACCGAAATGGGGCTGGTGGGGCCCTCCTGGGCAGCTCGCCTGCTGCCTGACTTCTCCGCCCGGCTGCCCTTGCCCTCCTTCGCTAAAGCCCTGTGGCCCTTGCCTCCCTTTGATGATGTGGCAGGTGACGGGGCAAGGCTACTGTCCTTGGTGGCAGCCGTCTCAGGCTTGTCGCGCCGGCCCTTAGTTTTCCTTGTCCTCTTCCCAGGGGGTAGGCTGGCTGTCCCCTTGCTGCTGGCCGATGTTCCTGCCCTAGGAGCTGGTGGACTCCAATAGCCATGCACTATGGTCATAGTGGATGCAGGGCTGGTGGTGGCTGAGGTGCTTTTTTTACTCTTACCAGATGGAGGGGGTGGGTCAGTGATTGGAACGAGCTCAAGGTTGGAAAGGAACTGCACTTGGGAAGGACAGGGACGGGTAGGTGTAGTGGATATGGGAGTGGAGGAAGAGGATGTGGTTGTAGGAGAGTCAAGTGTGCTGTCTTTGGGTGCAGGTGCTTGTGACGGAGGCTGTGGTGAGGTGGATGGCTGTTGGGTGGGTGGCTGCCTGCGTTTGTGTGGTTTGGAAGAGGGGGTGACAGACACACTGGGAAAGGACACAGGGGACGTGTAAATGGCAGTGGGGGTGGTGACTGCATGTGTGCGGACTGTAATGGAGGGTGTGCTGGGGATGGAAGTACTGGCTGATGGTGGTGTGCATGCAGGTGTGAGTGGAGACGTCACAGGGAGGGAGAAGGGAGATGAGGAGGTGGGGGACACAGAGGTGGTAGTGACTGTTGGCATGTCTGCATCTGGATGTTGCTTGGGTGAATGCTTGTGGGATCTGTGGTGCTTATGTCTGGATGAGCTGCCCTTGGGTGTAGAGGTGTGTGCAGGCTGGTCTGATTGTGTGGATGGGATAGGCAGAGGAACAGGAGACTGGGACTGGGTGGAGGGAGTTTGAAGAGGGAGGCTGGAGACAGGGACAATGGCTGCCGTCAGTGCTGAGGCCAGAGCGTTGAACGGTCGCTGATGGGCAGCCTGACCTGAATGAATGCCCTCCAGGTATGCATTGCTCCGATGCACCTCCCTTTCTACACCCTGGATGGCATTCAAAAGGGTAGACTGCCCAACAATGAGCGTCCTGAGGAGGTCAATGACCTCCTCACTGAGGGCAGCAGGGGTAACTGGGGCAGGGCCTGAGGTGCCTGGGGCGAAGGAGATGCCCGCCTTCCTGGGCGAGCGGGCACGGAGCGAAGGCTGAGGGGCTGCTGGGAGGGCGGAGCTGGTGCGCTGGGTGGCGGCTGTACCTGTTGTGGCGGTGGGCACGGATGTTGCCGCCACCGCAAGGGAGCTCCCTTCCGAGGACGTGTCGGTGTCGCTGACGTCTCCACGGGTCCCCGTTGTGGAGCTCCACTCGCCCTCCGTCTCACTGGTGTACTCGGAGTCTGTTGCATGGCCCTCCAGGGCCATGTGAGATGCAGCTCCCTCATGCGCCGATGCCACTTCTCCTCCGCCTGATGATGCTAATGCACACATGAACAGGAAGACAAAGAAAATGGGGGGGGGGAGAAATGAAGACAGGTTGAGTGCATGCATTGGCAACACCGTTGGCGGAGAGGACAGACACAGAAGCCCCCTGCACTAGGCCGCGCAATCGGGGTACACTACTCAGTTATTGTGACTAGGACTACAGGTCGATGGACGACAAATGCACACATGGGTGAGGCCGGACCATGGATAGCTGTACTTGGCACCCTACAGACGTGGGGGTGGGGGCACAGGGCCATGCCTAACGGAGGGGCCTAGCCTACAGAATGCGCCCTGGCCTAGAGATAGCCACAGCCCTCCTCCCCCACCCAAACACCTTCACTGCGCGCAAAGATAGCAGAATGTGCTGATAATCACCCCCTTGTGTCTGCTGTGATGTCCTCACGCGCCCATCCAAATCGGGGTAGGCCAACGCCAGGATCCGGGACCTCAGGGGGGTCAATTGGCGGCTGGCACCCCTCCTACGTTGGGAGGCCATCCCCAGCAGAGACTCGGCGGTCTTTCTGGTCCCGCGGCGGATGTCCTCCCACCTCTTTCGGCAGTGGGTGCCCCGTCTGTTGTGGACCCCCAGGGCCCGGACGTCCTTGGCGATGGCACGCCAAATGTCGATCTTCTGATGGGCGCTGACCTATGTGACATGTACAGGGTGGTAAAGGGAATCTCATTACTTTTCTGCCTGGTCAATGTGAGAGGCCCCCCCCCTCCCCAACCTTGCCATGTGGCACATGCTCTCATCTTTTGTGCGTTGCACTCCTCATTCGCTCCCCACCATCTTACATACACCCCACTCAACACAGGCATAGCCCATTCAACGTGCACCCTGTGTACTTACCTGTTGGTCTGGAGGACCGTAGAGTAGCGCATACTGGGGGAGGACCCCATCAACAAGTTTCTCCAATTCTTCAGAAGTGAAGGCAGGGGCCCTTTCCCCAGTCGCAGCAGCCATTGTATCTTCCAGACCGAGGTCACAGCAGCACTTGCAGTATAGGTCCTCTCCTGTGGATGATCAGGTCTCGAGTGATTAATCAGATAGAAAATGGCGGTCACGCCAGCGGCGGTGCGTACCGCCGCGGTGCGTACTGTGACCGCCGGCGCACATCCTCATTGGCTACTGAAACCCATAGGGTTCAATGTTAACCAATGCGGCTTAGCACCGCGGTCTTCGACCGCCTACCGCCACGGTGTGCCACGCCAGCGCTTTGACCTCACATCCCACTCTCACACTTCACAGGTCAGGCAGCCGCCATTTCAAGGGCCCACATGGCATAATTTTTACTGCGTCACACAGGCCTAGGCCTTGCATTGCCACTCATACAAGCCTTTCCATGCATAGCGATTCATGTACTGTGCAAGCTGTGTGAACATACCTGTGGGTTGCTTGACTCCATGTTGTCCTTCCTAGGCACCGTCCGCTGGGACTTGCGAGGAGAAGGAAGAATCCTCCCGTGTACCGACCGCTGGTGGACCTGTCGACAATGGAAGAACGACATATCATACTTACATACCGGCTTGACAGAGCAACTATACATGAACTATGTGCCCAGTTGGAGCCAGACCTGATGTCCCCCATCCGCCAACCCACAGGGATTCCCCCTCTGGTGCAGGTTCTGTCAGTACTCCATTTTTTGGCAAGTGGGTCTTTTCAGACAACACTGGCCATGTCATCTGGGATGTCTCAGCCTATGTTTTCAAAGGTTTTGTCCAGAGTGTTGTCTGCCCTGATGAAATACATGCAGAGCTACATTATTTTCCCTGAGGTGGGCGAATTGTCTACAGTGAAGGGTGATTTCTATGCCCTTGGACATATCCCCAACATCATTGGTGCAATTGATGGGACCCATGTGGCTTTGGTTCCCCCCAAAGAAAGTGAGCAGGTGTACAGAAACAGAAAAGGTTATCATTCGATGAATGTCCAGGTGGTCTGCTTGGCTGACCAGTACATCTCCCATGTAAATGCCAAGTTCCCTGGGTCAGTGCATGACGCGTATGTCATGCGAAATAGCAGCATCCCTTATGTGATGGAACAGCTACAGAGACACCGTGTGTGGCTAATTGGTGACTCTGGTTACCCCAACCTGTCGTGGCTACTGACCCCAGTGAGGAATCCCCAGACCAGGGCTGAGGAACGGTACAATGAGGCCAATGGGCGAACTAGGAGGATCATAGAAAGGACCTTCGGGGTCCTGAAGGCCAGGTTTAGGTGCCTGCATATGACAGGGGGATCCCTAATGTACTCACCAAAGAAGGTGTGCCATATCATCGTGGCCTGCTGTATGCTTCACAATCTTGCTTTGCGACGCCAGGTGCCTTTTCTGCAGGAGGATGCTCCAGATGGTGGTGTTGTAGCAGCTGTGGAGCCTGCGGAGAGTGAAGAGGAGGAAGACGACGGGGACGACACGGACAACAGGGATACAGTCATACAACAATATTTTCAGTAGCACACAGGTAAGAATCACCCACGCCATTTTACATTTACTTAAGGCCTCATGCGTCTCCACTGTCTGTGTTTCCCCCCAGTTCCTGTTTACTGATTTGTTACTTTCCCTTCCCTTTTCAGAGCTGTATGGCCCACTGTGTGGCTTCTGCTTTGTTTGCCCATGGACTAAAGCTTATTCAAATTGGTATGTTGTCATCACAAAGTAACTGGACATTATTGCACCGTTATGTGTAATACATTTGTTAAGAATACAAGCAGACTCCTGTTATTTTAGGTGCAATAAGTGATTTATTTTAAGTGCTACATATAGGTACATGATAGTAAAACGGTGATGGGTGGGGGTGGAGTAATGTCCATGGCAGAGTCCAGTTCTCAGTCGTACAGGTGCATTGTCCATATGCCTGTGGAAGGATGGAGCAGGGGCAGTTAAAGGTTGGACAGGGTGACAATGTGGGACAGTGGGATGACATCAGGGGGTATCTTAGGCTGGCGGGGGTCTTGCAATCCTACTCTGTCTTCTTGTGAGATCTCAGGTTCCGCTTGCGGGGTGGTTCTTCTTCTGCAGGAGGTGGGGTTCTGGTGGCCTGTTGTTGTGTGGGGGCCTCCTGTCCACTAGCGCCGGCGGAGGTGGTAGGCTGTTCCTGGCCTGGGCTGGTGACAGGGGCCCTTTGGGGTGCCACATGGTCCCGCAATGTGGTGACTATCTGGTTAAGGGCCACGACAATGGTCCCCATTGCGGAACCGATGTTCCTCAGTTCCTCTCTGAACCCCATGTACCGTTCCTCCTGCAGTGCCTGGATCTCCTGGAACCTGGCCAGTACCGTCGCCATCGTCTCCTGTGAGTGGTGGTAAGCTCCCATGATGGAGGAGAGGGCCTCTTGGAGAGTCGGTTCCCTGGGCCTGTCCCCCCCTGTCGCACAGCAGCCCTCCCAGTTCCCCTGTGTTCCTGGGCCTCTGTCCCCTGGACGGTGTGCCCACTACCACTGCCCCCAGGTCCCTGTTGTTGTTGGGGTGGTGGGTCAACCTGGGTGCCCTGTAGTGGTGGACACACCGCTGATTGACATGCCCTGGAGACAGAGGCATGGGCCCGCTGGGTGGGAGCTGTGCTGGTGTTCCCAGAGGGGGTTGGGTCTGGTGTAGCCTGTGGCTGTCTGTGGGGAACCGACTGTCCAGAGATCCCCGATGGGCCAGGCTGGTCATCTGGGTCCAGGGAGACAGAGCTGCTGTCATCGCTGGGGGCCTCTTCTGGGGGTGGGATGGACATCTCTGGACCCTCCGTGGCGGTGTGGTGGCGTTCGAGTCCTGCAGGGGTATAAAGGTATGGTTATTGCTTCTGTGTGTGGCATTTCGTGTGATGGGTGGGTGTCTGTGTACCCAAGTGCAGGCATTCCCTTGTGGGGGCTTTTGTGAGGGTGGCTTGTGGGGGTGATGTGTGTGTGCAGTGGGCATGCTTTGGTGATGGGTGTCCATGCTTTGTGGTCGCATGCAGGGCTTGGTGTTGGGATGGGTGGGTTGTGATGGTGAGCCATTTGCAAGGAGTTGGTGTGATGGGGGTGGGGGTGAGGGTAGGGGTATGATTTGGCATGCAGGTGGGGTGGGGGTGGGAAGCAGTAGTGGAGATTTGACTTACCAGAGTCCATTCCTCCGCCTACTCCTGCGAGGCCCTCAGGATGCAGGATGTGCAAGACTTCCTCCTCCCATGCTGTGAATTCTGGGGGAGTAGGTGGGGGTCCGCCGCCAGTCTTCTGCACCGCAATGTTGTGCCTTGATACCATGGAACGCACCTTCCCCCGTAGGTCGTTCCAGCGCTTCCTTATGTCATATCGATTGCGTGGATGCTGTCCCACCGCGTTGACCCTGTCCACTATCCTTTGCCATAGCTCCATCTTCCTGGCAATTGTGGTGTGCTGCACCTGTGCCCCGAAGAGCTGGGGCTCTACACGGACTATTTCCTCCACCATGACCCTGAGTTCTGCGTCAGTGAACCTGGGGTGTCTTTGGGGTGCCATGGGGTGGTGTGGATGAGGTGTGGGGTGGCGTTTATGGTGATGAGTGTGGTGCGTGTGGTGGTGTGTGGTGTTTGGTGCGTGGATTCTGTGTGGGTGATGGTGTAGTGTGCCTCTGTGTTGTGGGATTGTCAATTCTGTGCTCTCTCTCTAGCCTTCGTCAATAATTTCGGGTCGTAGGGGTTTGTGGGTGATGTGGGTGTGTGTTTTATATTGTGTTGGGTGTGTGGGAGTGGTGTTAGTATGTGTATCAGGTGTGTGTGTTTCAAACTGACCAATGTGGCTGTGTTTTCTATGTGTGTGTGTGTGTATTTTGACCGCGGCGGTGTGTACCGCCAATGGAATACCGCGGTTGAAAGACCGCTGCGGGGATTTGTGAGTCGGAATGGAATGGGCGTATTTCTGTTGGCGTGACGGTGGAGGTTTGGTCATCGCCATTTTTTCGCTGACCTTTGGTGTGGCGGACTTTTGTGGATGTCGGGTTTTTGGCGGTTTGCCAGTTGCGGGTCAGAATGACCGTGGTGGTTTACCGCGGCCGCGGCGGTGTTCTGGCGGTCTTCTGACCGGCGGTAGGCGCCTTTTACCGCCGAGGTCAGAATGACCCCCTAAATGCCAAATCCCAAACTTAATTAGAAAAATAGGGTAACATTTAGTAAACAAAGTGACACCAAAATGACAACAATCCAGATTTAAGTAGGAATAACACCACAATGCACAAAATGACAATAATGTCAATGGTTGCAGTACACCCGGACCTAGGCACAATTGAGGCTGCCTGTGATGGAGCGTGTGTCAGATACACCAACCAGCTTCATCCTGGTGAAATATTTTACCTTCTGATTTGGTCCTTTAGGTCCCAATCCACCACAAGACTGCACTTCTAAAGCCCCCCAGGACCTTGAGTTAGGCACTTAGAGACTCACAAAGTGTCAGGCATAGGCCAACCGGTGGGTCTAGTCCAGATCCAGTTGCCAATAGTCAGCTGGGCAGTTGCAGGAAAACGCCTTGCCTTCTGTAGCTTGTTATGTTCCTGTAACATGACCTTTGGAGTCTGCTTCTTTCTCCTGGATACAAGAGAGAGCAAGTTCAGTCCTTTCAGTGCTCTTCCTAGTTCACAGACAGCAGGTTCAGTCCTCTTCTGATCTTTCTCAGGTCCAGAGGTTCTCTGAAGTGAATGCCTTGAAATGCCACATTTATACCTGGCAAGAGCTAGAGAGTGGGAATGACTTTTGGGCACTTCCTAACAAACTGGGTAAAAGTTCCCAGAGCCAACCCCACTCACTTTGGACCTTTGCAAGATGGCTGGAGTTGTGTGTGGGGAATGTTATATAGTAATCCTAGTGTCCCCCCACATTTAACACTAAAATCCAGGTTAGGGCAGTGACTCTACCACAATAAATCCAAAAACAGAAGTCTGGTAGAACAAAGCACATTTTCTAGCAACCAGACACTGGATACACAAGAATTGTTTTGGCATCCTGTTCCCCATCCTTTCAAGTGCACGCCTAGTGCTGGGTGTAAAACTCTAGAAGACCTTTCAAGCAAGATTTGGCATTCCAAAAGTCTTTGACATTGTAATGTCAAAAAGGATGCTCACAGGCCCCATCCTGCATATTCTGTCAGATTCAGAGGGGTGATCTCTGCCCATTATGTCAGCCTATTGTTTGCTCCTGGGAGACATTTCACAACTATTCACACATATTCAAATGCTACTTACTGGCTGGCAGAAGTGGAAGAGCAAATGCAAAGTGAGCTCCAGAGCTTTTAGGCAGTGAAAAGGTAACTTTCTAAAAGTACAGTTTCACTAATATTTATAATACAACTGACTTCACAATTGAATTGGTTTGTTAATACCTATTAGAAATTGGTGTTTGATTATTCTTGTAGCTGTTTCCAAACAGAAATTAGCATTATTAAATGTAATAATTTAACCCATATGGAACAGCCAATCCCTCTACATTAAAATAGCCTTTTAGGTCTTTTCACTGTAAGGACATGTTTAACATTATACTTTTACATGTTATACTTTTAAATACCATGAACACTGTCTCATGGGCAATAAGGCCTACTAGGGGTGAATTATTATTATTTAAAAGGAAGGTTTAGGCCTGTAAAAAGGCGTAATTTTAACATGTTGAATTTGAGGTTACAATCTGTCCCACAGTGCTGCACATGGCAAGCCTGCAGTCATGTCTGCCCTGTCAGTGCAGTGGGTGGCACAATGGGTACTGCAGCCCACTGATGCCATTTCACTTCAAGGCCCTGAGTACATTTTGGCCACCATATGCTAGGGACTTACAGGTAACTTAAATATGCCAAATAGGACTATGCTAATTTCATCATGGGTAGCAGAGGTATAGTGCACAGAGTTCTACAAAGAGCAGAAACAGTCAAGGAAAAAATCTGAGCATAGACCATGCATAAGATGGTCATTTCCAACAAGCAGACTTTCTGAGCTACTTCTTCATTGTCCAAAAGAAGAACAAAAATGCTTATTCAATGACCAATCTCATAATTTCAACAAGTTTGTCTTACACCATCACTTTAAAATGGATACCATTCCGCTCTTCTTGGACAATCGACTTCCAGGTGAATAGATGTTGCGTATAAAAGTAAAAGTCTCTTTACAGATTGCATATGGTTGTTAACATCTCTATTCATTACAGTGTCCCTGCCTTAGTGGTGATTTGCTGAGCTTTTGAAACTTTTCTCTCCTTTGCTGTGAACACGGTGGGTACATATGATGATATAGTTAGATGGCATGTCCATTTCTCAGGACAGAATTACCTTACTGAACAGCATGCTTCTAGCTGACAATCCTTTGCAACAATTGAGTTTTAAGTTCAACTAGGAAGAATCGGTAAATCAACATTTTGTTACATCCATTCCAAGAGTGGTTTGAAGAATTTACCAAAGACCACATGTGTTCAAGAAGGGAAGAATCGCTCCAGCTGCTGCAGAGCACCATTTTCTAAGATGGCAAGCTTAGCACATTACTCTGTGCTTGCAGTTACCTGTAGGAGGGTTCTGTGTGCTGCCAGGAGTTCCAAGCATAAAGGGTAATGACAGAACTCTGGAGTTCAACACAGAACAAAGGAAGTCAAATATAGGCTTCTTCATTTTCCATGAAATGGGTGCGGAAAAGGCTTATAAGTAGCCCTTCTGTAGATGGTGGTCAGTCCATAGGATGTTATTAAAGGTTCCTAATTTAAGATAAAGTACAGACTTTTCCTATGATGTCAGTTCCTGTTCGAATCATCCATAAGGTAGGTCTGAGAGGAATTTCAAATACTCTGGATTACTTGGTGTAATTTCAATAATTCCACGTTACTCTTTGACGTGGAATTGCCAATAATTACACAATTATTCCTCCTCACATAATTAACAGTAATTTGGGGAAGATCCAAAAACAAGGGCACTTTTAGCGAGTGCAAGGCAGCCGCTTGCTCTATTTATGTTGGGAAACATTTAGACCCATATTTATACTTTTTTAGCACCGCATTTGCGTCATTTTGTGACGCAAAAGCGGCGTAAACTTACAAATACAATTGCATTTTGTACGTTTGCTCTGCTTTTGCGTCACAAATTTACGCAAATGCGGTGCTAGAAAAGTATAAATATGGGCCTTAAGTTTGCGTAGTTTTTGCGTCACAAAATGACGCAAATGCGGTGCTAAAAAAGTATAAATATGGGCCTTAGTGCTGTTTCTCAGCGCAAAATGCATTTTTGTGTACATTTTGAATGCAAAGGTGCATTTTACACTAAGAAAATGGCACTAAATGTTGGTAGTAAACTGGGGGAAAATCTTAACCCAAGAGCACATTTTGTGACCATTAGCTGCCGCTCTTACCATTTGTATTCTGTGGCGGTTATCGCTATTTCTTAGCACAAATTGCATTCTCGCATCTATTTTGGATACAAGAGGGCTTTTTTGTGCTAAGAAATAGTGCTAAATGCAGAATTACTCTTTGTGTAATTCAAGCGTAATCCTGCAGATATTTTAGGTAATTTCTTGTGATTATGTTACACTAAATTACAAGGGTTACAACCAACCCTGATATAATGGGGGCAGTCACAAGATGAAGATGCATCACAAAGCATTAATTTGCCATGTTATTCACCCCCTTTCTACTATTTGTATCCCTGATTTTTGCTTCTAGCGGTTGGATCGTTCAAAGGAATTCTGTGCTGGAATTCTTGCTTGGCTCTTTTCTCCGTCCTGATGCCTGAGTAAGCTTGGTGCTTCACTGATTACTTCAGTATTGATCTCATTATCAGTCAAGTGCGGCAAGATTGACAATGTGTTTTTCCCTTTGTGTGTTTTCTCCTTCTAACTGGGATCCTGTGGACCACCTTTCATAAATACTGTCCTGTACATGGAGGCACTGTGGCTCATGGTAGGTGTTGCCCTTTCTCCAGGCAATCAAGAAGGGGACTCAATATACCTTCTCAGCATCCCAGTCCTTGACACCTTCCTGGTGTTCATACTACCTAGTGTGTGAGGTGAATACGTAAGATTTAACATCTCTGAGGCAGACCCTGAGGTTCCCAGGATGATGACTCAAAACACCTGCCTGTCCCTTAATAGATGGTTGATGGAGCCCAGTGAAATTATCTAAAAGGTGGTGTTACACAGAAAGTTTTGTTGGTTTTAGGTGTCAGCTGGAGAAAAGGGAAAGAGGAAGATGAAAGACTAGGCTCATAATACTATGCATGTTAAGATGAATGGTGTGGAAGTACTAGGGAGTTTAAATATTACTTTGGAAACAGAAACTGCGGAGTTTATGTTATGGACATCTTTTGCGCTTTCAAGGTAGCATGTACTCTTACAGGAAAAGGAAGAGATGTGGGTATTTTACAAAGATTTTAGGATCATGGTTGGAAAATTTGAGAAAGATTAGAAGAGAGCAGGAATAGGTCAGGTTACATATTTGGAGGATAGTGGGTAAGTGTTCAGGAACCACAATGAGAATCATCTATTTGCATATCATCCATTAGTGCTCATGAGATAGTTTTTTCTGTTACTGGAATTGCTGGGAATTGAATATGGTATGCCTTCTTTAATAACTGAGGGCCAAATTTATATATTGCTGGAAGAGTTACACAGTCACAATGGTGACAGACATCCTGTCCTCTGACATCTAAATCCCGTTGTGATGGAGTAACCTGTCCATCAGTATCTAAATCAGGCTCTTAGTCAGTTAAAGGGGACCAGAGGCAGACAAACGTGAAGGAAATGGGGAGATTTGTTTTCAGAAAGATATGGAGGATTTGTGTTTCTGTAGCAGGTATAAATGATGTTTGTAGGAAGCTGGATCTGTATATACTATATCAAAATGAGATATAGTGTGCACAGAGTCCAGGGGTTCCCCAAAAGGCTTGCCAGAGGCAATAATAGATAATACTAATGCTCTTTTTGTGGTAGTGTGGTCGAGCAGCTAGGCTTATCAGAGGTAGTGTTAGTGTTAATTTGTTGTACACACACAAGCAATAAGTGAAAACACACACTCAATGACTTAACTCCAGGCCAATAGGTTTTTATAGAGAAAAATATTCTCTTGTTAATTTATTTCTAGAACCACAAGATTAATTTAGCAGGCAAGTACATTAAATTAAAAGAACTTTACACAGTAATACGTAGAACTTTGAATGGAACAATGTACACTGTTTTCTTTAAAATGGCAAAAAACTATTTTAAAAGTGGACACTGCAATTTTCAATAGTTCCTGGGGGAGGTAAGTAAAGTATGTTTTTTGAGGTAAGTAACAAACGTATGGGATCAATCTCCCAGGCATAGGTAGCTCACAGTTGGGGGTTCAAGATAACCCCAAACACCCAGCACCAGCAACACAGGGCCGGTTAGGTGCAGACGTCAAACAGGAGCCAAAATAAAGTGGGCCGCTATGGAGACAGGGGGTGCTCCGGTTCCGGTCTGCTTGCAGGTAAGCACCCGTGTTGTTGGAGGGCAGACCAGGGGGGTTTGGAGGAGTACTGGAGAGGCCCCAAGTAGGCACAATGACCACACCTTCAGTAGCACAGGGGCGGCTGGGTACAGTGCGCAAACAGGGCATTTGGTTCTTAATAGAACTCTATGGAGGGAGCCAGGCAGGCAGGGCAAAGGGGGGCCTCTCGGGCAAGCCACCAACTGGGCAAGGGTGAGGGCTGCCTGCCGGTCGTTGCTGCACTGTTGGTCAGTTTCTCTCGGGCCTGGGGGCTGCGGGTGCAGTGTGTCTCCAGGCGACTGATGTCTTCGTCCTGGGCAGTCGCAGTCAGGTGGTCCTCAGGATTCCCTCTGCAGGCATCGTCGTGGGGGTGCAGAGAGGTCAGCCCAGGATGGGCACATCGTCGGAGTTGACTGGTGGTCATCTCTGGATAGTTGGTTTCTCTGGACACGGCCAGGGGCGTCAGGTGCAGAGTAGTTGGACTCACAATTCTGGAGTGAGTTGAGGGTCCCTTTAAAGTTGGTTTCTTGGTCTTCTTTTTGGATAGATCCGCTGTCCACTGGAGTTTCTTGGTCCTCGGTGATGCAGACAGTCCCTGGGAGGCTTTTCAGGGGTCGCTGGTCCTGCAAGATGTATTGCTTCTTGCAGCTTTTCGAAGTAGGAGACGGGCCGGTAGGGCTGGGCCAAGTCAGTTGGGGTCTCCATCTCTTCTCTGCGGGGTTTTCAGCTCAGCAGTTCTTCTTTTTTTTGTGAGGTCATCAGGAATATGAAGAGCAGGGTTCAGAGTCCCCCCTAAATACTAAATTTATGGGTGTGTTAAGGTCTGAGGGCAGTAGCCAATGGCTACTGTCCCTGAGGGTGGCTACACCCTCCTTGTACCCACTCCCTCTGGGGGGGGGGAGCCCATCCCTATCCCCATTGGTTCTAATCCTCCAAAGCAAGATGGAGGATTTCTCAAGGAGGGGGTCACTTCAGCTCTGGACACCTTAGGGGTGGTCCTGGCTAAGGGGGTGACTCCTCCTTGTTTTTCTCATTATCCCTCTGGATGATAAGTGGGAGCTCGTCCGGGGGCCGGCCATCTCCACTACCTGGAGTGCCCTGGGGCACTGTAACACCAGGCTTTAGCTTTTGAGGCGGGACAGAAAAATTATCAAAAGTGGCAGCTTTTATCATGATTCTGAGTCAGGGACTTGTTTAATCAACAACAAGGAGTGCAGAAGATATGGAAAAAAGGGACACTTTGCCCGTATGTGTCATGATGGTTGCTAAAGCATTGTTGAAAGCATCATGGAAGGTGGTGACAAGCCCTCACAAAGAATGTAAGTGCTGCGGATCACAAGAATGAACAAGGGATGATGAATATACCTAAGGCTGTATTTGTGGTCAGAGGGTGTGAGGCGGCCCTTTTGATGGACTCTGGCTCATTACTGATGTATTTGATGTTACTTGGACCGATGTGAATTGAACCCCAAAGACATAAACCCTAAGGGAAACCAAGGCAGCAGCACTGATGTTATTGGATGTATGTGGGCAGATATCAGGTTTCAGGATCAAGTGATCAAGGGAAAGGCTGAGATGGTTGAGTCTGCCTGACCAGACTTAGGTTTGGTGTACTATTTAAATTTGAATATTATCAGTAACCTGTGATGGTGAGCTATGACATTAAGGTTGATTATTTTTTGTCCAGTGCCAAGCGGGCCTTTCAGAGCAAACTGGGTAGAGTGAAGGGTCCCCTTAGTAAAATTGTTGTGAAGAAAGGTACAACTCTTGTCAAACACAAACCGTGGAGGGAACCTTTGTCAATTAGGCAGGAGATAAGAACAATGCTCAAATAGATGGTTTTAAAATGGGCTTATCGATCCTGTGGAAGTTTCTGAATGTCTCTTGCCGGTTGAGATAGCTAATAAGCTGATGGAAGTTTGAGACATTGTGTAGATCTGAGCTGTCTTATAAATTAGATGCTTATGGGTGGCAATCACTTCTCAACTTTAGACCTGAGAAGTGCTTACCAGGAGATTGAGCTGGATCTAGATTCCAAAGGTCTGAAAGCATTTATCACTCAGTTTTTCTTTGGCCTTGCCTAAAGAAAAGTCCAATTTCCTTGAGCAAGAGGTATAATACTTGGGTTATTCCATTTCTGCTGAACTGGTTAGACCTAAGGAAAATCTAGTCAACATCATTTGTTATTATTATTGCTCCCACGGACAAGGATCAAGTGAAGTCCTGCATGGGCCTGACAGAATATCATGCTCCGTTTGTGGAGGACTTTGCAGGGAAACCTAAGGATTTGTGGGTGTTGCTGTGAAAGAAAGTAATTTTGTTTTGGGAAGAGACAGAACAAAAGGATTTTGATGGCACCAAGCGGTTGGGGTTACTACACCCTTTTGATATCAATAAGAAATCTGTTATTTCCAAGGCTGCTTATGCATCATAAGTTGGGGTGATACTCTCACATTTCCGTGGTAGAAAGGAGAAAAGTTTTGTTTTTGCTTCTTAATCTTTAACAAAAACTAAAAGGAATTGTTCAAGTCATCAAAATAGAGGCATTAGCAGCAGCAGGTGGTACACAGTATTTTAAAACACATCTATGGGATGCCAAGATCATTCCTTGGACCTTCATAAACCACTACTCAGAATCTTAAAACTGGGTCGTAAGTTAACAGTGATATGTTTGTGATTATGCATAGTGATGGGTTGGTGTCTCCTTAGGCTTTGAATGATAAACTCATCCCTTTGGTACATGAGGGCCATCTTGGTCAGAACATGATAAGGAAACAAGTTAGAGTGTTTGGTAACCGGGACTGGAGGCTCAAGTTACCATGAAGAGTGGTTGACTGCAAAATATGCAAAGAGGGTAAAAAAAGACTCAAAGTCGGTGGGGACGGGAGTTCCCAGCATGTTTCAAAGCTCCCTGGGTCAAGATTTGTTTGGATTGCGTAGGGCCATTTATGGCTATACTAGAGCATCAATGCTATGCTTCAGTTGTGGTGGATGGTTGTAGTTATTTTTGTGACATTCAATAACATCTTCTAACACCATCAGAACACATAAGAACAATATTTATAGGGAAGGGGTGCCCTCAGACATCATCACTGACAATAATACTAACTGACCTCACAAGAAATAAAGACGTTCTTGGATGGATTGAGTGTCAAACATATCAAGACTTCTCTTTAAAATTCCCGTTCAAATAGTCAAGTTGAGGGCCCAAATAGAACGATCAAAGGTGCTATGGAAATGGCTGTGAGGATCTGCCTGTAGGTTGGAGATGTAGTTAGAGATCTGGTCCGGGCTCTCGTATCATGATTAATGAAAATACACAAAAGTCTCCTTTTTCTTGTATGTGTGGGGGGATCTTCATTTTCCAAGCTCCTCCCTTGCTCATTGAGAGAACTTGTTAGAAAGTTTGGGGAAAGGAGTAGTGGACTGTCCAAAGCCAACAGAAGGCTTGGAAAAGGTGACGAGGTGAAGGTGAAACCAGAAAGAGCCATTTTCTCAAAATGTAATTGCCTGTCCAAACATAAGTCTGCATATGGCAGTTAGGTAGAGTTGGAAAATGGGCAAAAATTTAATTTGAGACGGGTTGTGCAGAAATGGAAGAAGGTGGTTGAAGTGGAATGATGCTAATGGCTAGTACAGTCAGTCATGGGTGTCCTGAACATGCAGTGTGCCTCTTGGTCTGGGTAGCGGCGAAAGTACTGGATACACTTAGCTTGGTTACTTCTTAACATCATTCATTCTTTCTTTTAATTTGGCCTACCTGCTGACATGATCATCATCACATATGGCTTAAAACATGATTCCTTATGATTTATCATCATCCTATCGTAAGGTGCCTGCTTCTAACAATACAGTGTCATATTGTAGTTTGGGTTGGTGATCTAGATCCTGGGCTGGAACCATCTCTGTGACTACCATTAGCCAGATCCCAAGTAGGTTTTCCTAAATACTTTATACTTGAACTAATTTGGTAAAGGTTCTTCTTGAGATAAGCAATCCTCAACTCTGTCAAAACTTTGTGCTAAATCCATGTCCACAACCCCTCTTCCAGCCCATTCTCACTCATCTCCGCATTCTAAACATCTTGTTCCTAGCTCAGAAAGGGCATCTACTTACAGAGCTTTTCTGTCAGACTTCAGACACCCAATATTCTAAGAATAACATCACCAATGAATTAGCTAGAGCTGTTCCTAGAACATATTCTCCCTGAGGACACACACTAAGCTATTACTCTAACAACAACTCAATCAAATAAATACACCAAAATACAGTATATAGATGTAAATGCTGAGAAAAATACACAAACTAAGTGTTAGATGTGTCAGCTCTTGCTGTGGTTTCCCCAGTCTGTTTTACTTCTGACCTCCTGCTTTTGATCCTGTGCTGAATTTTATTTTTGCTGGCTTTAGGACTCTGGGCAATTTACCACTGCGGACCAGTGCTAAAGTGCAAGTGCTCCGTGTCTAAATTGCATTGGCGATTGGTTTCTCCATGATTGGCATATTTGCTTTACTAGTAAGTCCCTAGTAAAGTGCACTCTGTGTGCCCAGCACCTGTAAATCCAATGCTATTAGTGGGTCTGCAGCACTGATTGTGTCACCCACATGAGTAGCTCTGTAAACATGTCTCAGACCTGCCACTCCAGTGTATGTGTGTGTGCAGTTTTAAACTGCCAGTTTGAACTGGCAAGTGCACCCACTTGCCAGGCCCAAACCCTCCCTTTTACTACCTGTACATCACCCCTAGGTTAGGCCCAAAGCAGCCCCATGGGCAGGGTGCAGTGTACTTAAAAGGTAGGACATGTACTGTTGTGTTCTACATGTCATGGTAGTGAAATACTGCTAAATTCTGTTTTCACTAATGTAAGGCTTATCTCTCCCATAAAGTAACATGAGGATTGCCTCAATACATAAGTGTAATTTCACATTTAGAGCAGATAGAGATCTAGAGTTTGGGGTCCCTGAACTCACAATTTTAAAATACAACTTTTGGTGAAGTTAGTTTTTAGACTGTAAGTTTGAAAATGTCACATTCAGAAAGTGGCATTTTCTTGCTTAACCATTCTGTGCCTCTGCCTGTCTGCTGGAATACACGTCTGGGTCAGGATGACAGGTGGGCTGTTTGTGAATTCACTCTAGACAGTCACACAAAGGGAGATGAGGTGTGCCCTGCATTTCCTGTTGGGTTTTTCTTGGCTAGAGTGGTACAGGAGCTGACACAACTGAATAGGACTGTGTCTGTCCTCACACAAAGCAGTCTCCAACCCCTTAAAGTGTGTCTGAGGCCAGGGCAGGGAAAGACAGGGTTCCCAGACTTCCCTTTGAAGTTTGCCAACTTAAAAGGACCTCTGACCCCACAAATTTAGAATCCTTCTGGACAGAGGAACTTCTGCCAGGAAGAAGAGCTGGATGCTGTAGGAGGAGCTGCCACTCTGCCTGTTGCTTTGTTGTGCTGGCCTGCTGCCTGTTGCTTCTGTCCTGGGAGTGAAAGGACTGGACTTTAGTTTCTGCATCCTGCTTTCCAAGGTTCTCCAAGTGCTTGAACTGAACTTGTCTCCTGTTAAGAAGTCTCAGGAACATCAAAGACGTCATCTGCCAGTGCCTGGGCTCTTCTGCTAAGAGTCCTGACTTGCCACGTGGTGTCAAATCCAGTCCCTGGGCCCTTCAAAGTGGAACTGGTGACCTGAAAAAGAAAATCCACACATTGGTGCGGAGCCGCAGAAAAATTGACACAGCACCTGCCCCATGGCTGAAGAATTGCGCAGCGCCAGCCTCGTGGCAGAAGAATCAATGTAGCACCTGTTTCAGCACGGATCCATCCACACAGCGCATCTAGATTTTCCACGCATCGTTCCGGGCGTTATTTTCTCATCAACCCCGCACTGCAGTAAGGAATCAATGCATCGTCTTCCCTGCAAGGAAAGAATTGACGCATCTCCTCACATGCGAGGAAAGAATCAACACATCGCCTCCCCTGCATAGTAAGAAATCAACACATTTTCCAGCTTGCTTTTCTAACGCATCACCTCCTTTGCAGGCCGCGTCATCTTTGTTTTCTGACGCATCCCAGGTACTGTATTGTTTTATTCAGATAAATATTGGCTATTTTTCTAAACTAGTGTGAAGTACTTTTGTGGTGTTTTCACTGTGTTACTGTTTTTGTACGAATACTTTATACATTGCCTCTGAGACAAGACTGACTTCTTGAGCCAAACTACCAAGGCCATGAGTAGGGGTAATCTTATCTGTGTGCCTCCCTTAGCCTGACAATAGAGAGAGTCTCTATTTGGACTGGGTGTAAACCACTGCCAACTAGAGACTCAATTTCTAACACTAAGAGAAATAATCATATACAGCCCAGATGTATCTTCCTTACACATGCAACCTAGAACTAGTGCTTCCTGTGCTCTATGTAAATGACACCAGTGTGATCAAACAACTGCTAGGGTTAATCACCTGATCTTTTAAGAGTACTAAGAACAATCCATGAAAAACTGAAAACAGTGTTTAGGTCTAAAGCAGTTCAAAATATTCTACCACAATACACGTGCTAAATGTGATCATACTTAACACTTACCCTGATTCTCATCCAGTTGTTTAAATCAGTAAATTTACAAATTAAATAGATTATGGTTTCTATTTATATTTTGTGCAGTTCGCCTGCAAAAGTTATATATAATAATCTGTCTGTAGCTATAAATAGAGTACACCAACATTTTAAACTGATCCAATGGGGGTATACTACTGAACCAGTGCATATTTGGCTTTCACTCTTACTCCACAGACACATAGTCAGGGGGGCAACCATCAATAGTGCAGCAAGTGCAGCGGTCAAGAGACCCTCTGCACCCCATTGATGACTGTAGTGTAGTTGCCAACTAGTGGCCGTGAGGGGGGGTATTTTCCTTGCTTGTATTAGGGAATTTGGCATTCTTGCTACACCAATGCATGTAATTGAGCGCTGCATTTCATGCAAGGGCCAACCACACAGTTTATCCGTTGCCCTTGTTCATCCTTGCAGTCATGCTCCTTAGCCCCTTGATCCTGAGTGGAGCAGAGTTTTCTGACCAACTTACAAACCATTGTTGACTACTTTGGACAATTACTGGCTTCGATAAATTGCTGCCATCTTCATTACATTTTAGCAGGTCAAACCTATTGGCATTTAAAAGGGGAAATGCATATGGTATTTACCATGACATGTGACTTTTGTTACATTAAACACCTAAAGCCGCATCTGAGTCCCCAAAAACTCAGATTAGGCATAATTTAAAGCACCCGATATAGTCCCAATGCCAAACAGTCAGATTTCATTGGCTGTGATAAATAGCATCTTCTCCCTGGAGTACTCATAATCATGGTCTTAGAAGGCTTGGAAGGAATGAATACACAGACTCTTCAATATGTAATTGTCAAAGTCAAAAAGGCAACAGAATACAGACATCTTCAACCATTCAGCCTGTCTCAGACGTCTAATCTGGACACCCTACATTTCAGTAAATATTAGACATAGATCCACATCTTCATTCAGTGAAATGATTAAAATAATTATTTACTTTACACAGGTTAAGAGAGTGTTTGTGGAGGCAGGATCCAAACCAAAGTCAATACTGGTGTGAGCTCATTACCTCAACCAGTGGTCCAGCTCTGCTCCTTTTGTCATAACATCTACATCAAACGTAAGAGAACACCTCTAGAAAATAAGGTTGAGTTTCTGAAAAAGTAAGTTTCTGCTGATATAGTTTATGTTATGTATTCCAAGTGACACTGCAAATCACTAATTGTCTTCCTCTTTATGTAAGATCTTTTTTGTTATTACTTTAAAAGGCTGAAGTACAAATCATAGGTATACCACCACGTAAAAAACATAGGAATGTGTGTTACCTCATCTCCCTCTTGGATGGACTCTGGTTCACTGGCTTTTTCTTCCCAAAATGTTCTCATTGTGACAACTTTCTCCAAATGGTGAAAACAATCCAATTTGTTGAGCTTGGTGCTACTGCTGCTGGTGTGTATATTGATTGCATCCAGTCTGTGCAATTTTGTTGAGTTTGGTTGATTGTGCTTTTGGTCAACAATCAAGGAATCCATTTTTTCATTTTCCATTTTTTTCTTGTGCCTTGGAAAACCATGGTCCTCTGTCTCTTTCTCTGGTTCCCTGAGATAAAGGGAGATAAATACATATCAATGTCTATTGTCTGTTTCAAAAACGAAATTATACTAACCATGCTAACTCTGTTCACCTACAGCACAATATCTTTTATAACATCATCTCTTGTGAAACGTGAGCTGGTGGTGAGAAGATAGGGTGAATATGCTATTTGGTGGGTTAGTAAGACCCAAGGACAACTGCTGTAAAAGCCCAGGCACAGCCCCAGACCAGCTCTCTGATTTTTTTTGTCTCTTATTGTCATTTCTGATATTATAGCCAACCGTATGCCAGGAGATGAAAATTGGAGCTGGGAAAGAATTCAGGAGATAGAAATATTATATTAACCTGTGCTCAAATCCCTGGTAGCTTGGCACAGAGCAGTGAGGCTTAGCTTAGAGGGAATATGTAAAGTCTTTGTGCAACACCTCAAACAGTAAAACAGATAAAACATCATACAAAAAAATCCCGCACCAGGTTAGGAAAATAGAGCAAAATTTAATAAATAAACCAACACCAAAATGACAAAAATCCAATCAGTAGAACTGGAGTCATGCATTTTTAAAAAATGAACTGACAAAGAGATGCAAGACCGCTTAGTCCAGAGAGAAATGGATACAAGAAGAGCTTGCCTTCCAGGACCATTTCAGTAAAGTTGGCAAAATAATATATTAAAAAAATTACATCTACTGAACAATCAATGCTAGAAAGTGCACCAAGGATGTCTATTCACCCATTCACTTTTTAGCATTTTAATAAATGACCTGGTTGACTGTTCAAAATCTTAAGAATGTGGCAGTCCAAATAAAAACCTAACTCCATTTCTGTGCCTCCTTTATGCTAACAATCCTGTTCTTCTTGCAAAGACAGAAAATGCCTTACACACTCTGTTTGGCTTGGCCGTTTCGATAGGGTCAGTCCCAAACATTTTGCCTTCAACTCTCCATGTATGCTGAATGTGTTTTTGTAGCCTTATGGGTCTGTGCATTTTACCACTATTAACCATTGCTAAAGTGCTCTCTCCCTAAACATGGTAATATTGGCTTCCACCTGAGTGGCATATTTAATTATAAGTCCCTAGGAAAGTGGCATACCACATACCAAAGGATGTTAAATTAAATCCTACCAGTGGGCCTTCAGCACTTATTGTGACACCCACTTAAATAGTCCCTTAAAACATGTCCCAGGACTGCCTGTGACAACTGTTAAATTGCCAGTTTGACTTTTCAAAATAATCTTGGCAAGCCAGACTCCCTGTTTAACACATATAAGTCACTTAAGAGCAGGGTGCATTTTATTTAAAAAGTTGGACGTATACTTTGATGTTTTACATGCCCTGGTGGTGAAAATCGCATAAATTATTTTTTCACTACTGTGAGGCTTCCCGCACCCATAGGATGACACTGGGTTATCTTATTACATTTAATAAGTGAAAACTTTTGTTTGGGAGCAGGTAGAAATATCATGTTGGTGTCCAAGGAATTGTAATTTAAAATCCTCTTTAATAGTAAAATCGGATTTTAAGTCACAATTCTGAAAGTGCCATTCTTAGAAAGTTGGCATTTTCTTGACCTAACAATTTGGTGCCCTACTACCTGTTTCTTGGGTCACATGAGTATGGGCCTGATTACAACTTTGGAGGAAGGTGTTAATCCGTCCCAAATGTGACGGATATACCACCAGCCGTATTACGAGTCCATTATATCCTATGGAACTCGTAATACGGCTAGTGGTATATCTGTCACATTTGGGACGGATTAACACCTCCTCCAAAGTTGTAATCAGGCCGTATGTGTGGTTGGCAATTAGCCTTTGTGCTTTCTTCCCAGAGAGCCACATAATACAGGTGCTGGGTGTTGGTAGGATGGGCCATCCAAGCAGGATGGGGGAGGTAGAGTTGTAGACATCCCCACTTGCACTTCAAAAACCCTGCCCCAGCTCACACACAATGAACTTCACACTGGCCTATTGGGATACAGACAGCCTGTGACCACAGAAAGGAGGATGAAAATCACAGACACTGTGGGGGAATAACTCCAGAATTTTCTTCCACTTCAAACCTGGTAACAGGTATAAAAGTAGGGCCCTTAGATCCGTTCTTCAATTCACTTCTGGACCTACGGAAGGACTCTCAGAGAACTGCTATGCTGCCTGTGGCATGTTGTGTATTTCAGAGGACTTCCCTGCTGCACCAAGAGGACCGCCCTGCTACCAGAAGCCTAACTTGTGCTCTGAGAAGACTGCCCTGCTGCTTGAGACGTGCTTTCCTACTTGAACTCAAGACTTCCAGAGTGACTCCTAGGGCTAGTTGGCTGGCCTCCTGATCAAAGCCTCACAGACAGAAAAGGCTCCAACCATCTGGAACCTGCACTTGGATCCAGCCTGAGTGAGGAATGAGCCTCTAAGTGGTGCCCCTCCAGTCCTTGACCCTTTGACCTGGTGCTAAATCCCAAACTTTGGACTTAAAAGAAATTCTGCTAAAATGTGCCCTGCGAACCAAGAGGAGACTGGTACCTACCTGCTTGCCGATCTGCCCAAAGTGCATCGTCGGTCAGCCTGACTGCAGCAGCTCCCGCCGCATTTTTCTCTGCAGCAGCACATCCTGTTCAGCGGCTCCTCACAGAAGTCTTATCCAGCCTCATGGAGCCCTTATCAGCTACAGCCTGTGGCTTCGTTCCACTGGAGGTTTTTGACTTTTATAAAAGAGACTATGGGCCTGATTACAACTTTGGAGGACGGTGTTAATCCGTCCCAAATGTGACGGATATACCACCTACCGTATTACGAGTTCCATAGGATATAATGAACTTGTAATACGGTAGGTGGTATATCCGTCACATTTGGGACGGATTAACACCGTCCTCCAAAGTTGTAATCAGGCCCAATGTCTGAATGTAAAATTCTTCACTGAGACTTCGTTTAGCAGCTCCTCGACAATTACACTGATCTTTTCTTTCTCAGACATTTTCAATCAAAAATACTTTCAAGTCTTAAGGTAAGCAGAGACCAGGCTCAATCCACGTGGGATATATGAGCCGTGCTCCATTGTGGTTGGCCATAGCGTTCGATTATGCTCAGTCACACATGACTAGGTGTCCTCGGTTGGCGCTTTAATATTTTAGGTGCTACTTTGCAGTTTAAAATGTCAAAATTCATAACTCTGGTTCTACTGATTGGATTTTTGTTGTTTTGGTATCAAACAATTTACTAAAATGTACTCTATTTGTGGAATTTTTCTTTTGTTGTGTTTTCACTCTATTACTGTTTAATTGCTGCATAAATACTTTACACATTGCCCCTAAGTTAAGCCTGACTGCTTTTGTGCCAAGCTACCAGATGGTTAAGCACACGTTAATTTAGTGATTTACTCCATCACAGACATGCCAGATATCCCATCCGTTGTATTACAATTCCTTTATAGCCTAAGGAACTTGTAATACAGTGGACGGGATATCAGTCATATGTTTGTAACAGAGTAACCCCTCCCCCGAACTCTAGGCCCTTAGTCTCCTGTCTGATGGTGTCCTGACTGCAGGTGTACCAAGAGCCACCGGAGATGATAAGTTTGGGCCTGATTTACAGCTTGGTGGACAGGTTACTCCGTCACGAACGTGATGGATATCCTGTCTGCCGTATTGTGACTCCCATAGGATATAATGGGAACTCATATTAAACCCACCTTCTTTTACTTGCGTACTTTATTGTAGTTTGTATCGTTTAACATACCTACATTGAATTATCTACATTTTTACTTGATGCATTATGATTTTATTTCTGTTATGTGGAAATCTTTTCAGGAATAAACATTGATTGGATTGGAAGGTCTTTTTTACATTCATCTTGTAAAGTGTGATTTTGACCAGGCCTCACTGAAGCCCTAGCTGGAAGGTTGGAAGGTAGAAGGTAACTCTGTCATTTGTGATTAATCAAGATACACGGACAATACAGGCTGCCCTTGAATTTCTTTTGAACGATGCCCACCTGCAAGTAATAGCTAGCCTGATGACATTTTTGGACAGAGTGGATAAAATATTAAGGAATTTAGCCACACGTCCACCTCCCTTGGTGATATAGGGACCCAATTCTGGGGTGTGTCTTTTGTAAAACCTTTGCCTTTTGTGTTCCCAGAGCAGGCTGGTATTTAAAACAAAAGAGGTCAGCAGCTCTGTGTGGGCTGCTTAAATATCCGTTATTTTACCCTGTGCCCTCGGATGCCTAAAAGGGCCCCAGGCATTGTTACATATTTACAAGTTGATCCTGCTTGTTACCTTGAAACATAGGAAATCCCCTCATCTAGCTTAAACCTCTCTAAAGCTGTTGGTGTAGTAGTCTCAGGAGCAGAAGTAAAAGTAGCTCTTTTCATATCATGAACAGACATTCCCACAATCATCACTATAAACAAGACTCCCCACATAACTGCCAATCCAACAGTCATGTATCTACAGCGCCTAGCAATTCTATCTTGATTATTTAGCTCAGCCATGATCTGTAAAGAATAAGAAAGCAGAAGTAACTCTTATATAAAGTGCAGTAAAATCAAAAATAAAGAAAAAATTCTACTCTCACAGTTCAGTTTCACATCCAGGAACCCTTTTCCTTTGTCAAAATCGATTAGAAGCTTGTTACATTGGGGTTTCAATGTCAAATCAGGTTATCAATGTCTCTTTCGGTTTTATTTTCAACAGTCTCTTTCTTAGGTTTTTCAGAATACTTCAACAATTCAGCTTCTTGTTACCCTTCAGGTTACATCAAAGTACTGACTCGGAACTTCTCTATCAAAACAAGAAGACATAAACTTGTGTTGTCATTCATTAGTAGTTGCATATGCCCATTCAAGACCTGCGTACAGTCGACCTGCTATTCTCTTTCTTTTCAACCTTCGATCACCACTTAGTTCTCCTTCACTCAATTCTTCTTTTCTCGTAGTATCCACTTCTTCCTCTATTGTTTCATTTATGCCCAGTTCCTTCTTCTTCCCTATCTGCGATTCAGGCCAATTATCTCCTTTTCTTGTTCCTTCTGTTAATATTCTTCTCAAGATCAGACTCTTCTCCTTCACTTTCTCTATGGTGTTTTCTCTTGATGGACCTGCAATGGGCTCAGGAGGAGTCAGATCACTTTGACTTTGATCCATCTCAACTCTTTCCCCCTCTTGGTCTGACACTTCCTCTGTCTGCTTTTCAGCACCATCTGCTTCTGGGAGAACCTCTGCTGAGTTAGGCTCTCCTGCTGTATCCGTCGAGATTGGTTCTTGCTCACCCCCATGTAATTCTTCACTTTCATCTCTTACAGGGGTAATAGACCCCTCTTCCACAAGCTCTGGTTCAACTTCAGGCTCTATTGGCTCTTTTTCTGGTTCAGGTGCGGCGACCTGTTTCGCTGTTATTGATGCTTTCACCAACGCTTCGTGATCTGGTGGACATACCACTCTCTTTGTATGGCTTGGGTGTATCCAGGTTGGAGGTCCTGCACACTTCACAGCTGTCGTTGTTGTTAACACCACCTGATAAGGACCCCTCCAACGCGGTTCCAAACAGGAACATGCTTTATGACAACGACCCAGTCACCGGCTCTCAGGTTGTGCCCTGGATCGTGGATCGTGGCAGGGTGGTGGCCTGCACCTGCTGAGAAAAAGAGCGAACCACATCAGCCAGACCCTTGCAGTAGTCCAACACCATATCATCTGTAATGTTTACCAGTGCATTCGCTGGAACTGCTGGTAATCTCATTGCTCTGCCCATGAGAATCTCATGGGGCGATAGCCCTGTCTTCCTGTCAGGTGAGTTTCTCATTGACATCAACACCAAAGACTATGCATCAGACTATTTCAGATTCGGAGCTGCACACATATTTGCCATTCTTGATTTCAAAGTACCATTCATCTGTTCCACCAGTCCTGATGCTTCAGGGCGGTAACTACAATGCAACTTTTGCTCGATGTTTAGTGCTGCACATAAGAGTTTAATCACCTCGTTATTGAAGTGAGTTCCCCTATCTGATTCTAAAGAGATCGGAAACCTGAAACGTGGTATTAACTCTTTAAGGAACAACTTTGCTACTATGAGACTGTCATTCCAGTGACTAAAAACACACACAATCACCAACACGTACTTCAAACCTCCACACGGAGGCATCTCAATGAAATCCAATTGCATTCTGCTGAATGGACCTCCTGCTCTTCCAATGTGGCTCAAGTTCACCACTGTCCCTTTTCCTACGTTTAATTGCTGACAAACTATACAGCGATGATATACTGCCTCTGCTGCCTGCCTAAACTTAGGGTTAAACCAGTCAATGTTGAACAATCTAACCATGGCATCCCTTCCAAAGTGTGCCTGGCCATTTGTGACAGTGAACTGTTTGGCAGGACCATCTGACCCTCCTCTGAAACCCAAATCTCATCAGGTTGTTGGACACATTTCAATTTGGCCCAAAGACATTTCTATTCCTTGTCAACATTACTTTGCAATGTTTTCAACTCTTCCAGAGTATAGATCACTTTCAATGCAAAATTTGTACGTGTTGTCTTCTTCTGACATCAATTCCCATTTGTCTTTGAACGATGTACAGTTCAATGCGCAAAACCTTGCGACTTGATCTGCATATCCATTTCCCAGTAAGATGTATTCCTGTGCTTTTTGATGTGCACTGCATTTCACTACAGCAATGTCTTCAGGTAACTGTATTGCATACAACAACTCTTTTATCTTGTTGCCATTTCTTACTGGTGTACCAGTAGAGGTCAGAAAACCTATTTACGACCATAATTGACCAAAATTATGAACAATTCCAAATCCATATTGGCTGTCAGTATAAATAGTGACCCTCAGTCTCGCAGAAACATGGCACGCTTTAGTAAAAGCTACCAATTCTGTCACTTGTGCAGAATATACACCTCAAAGCCAAGAAGCTTCTAATGTACCTGTAATTGTGCACACAGCATATCCTGCTCTCAGTGTTCCTGTACCATCTCTGAGACATGAGCCATCAACAAAGACAATTTGGTCATTTTCTTCCAATCAAGTATCTCTGATATCAGGCCTTGGTTTTGTACACAGTTCATTTACCTCAAGACAATCATGCTCAATGTCTTCCTCTTTTTCAATTTCAACAGTATCGCTTGGAAGTAATGTTGCCGGGTTCAACACTGTACATCTTTTCAATGTTACATCTGGAGCACCTAGTATGCTCGTCTCATACCTTGTCAATCTTGCACCAGTCAAATACTGTGTTTTCGTCCTTGTCAGTAAAACCTCAACAGAATGAGGAACTATTACCGTCAAAGGGTATCCCATCATTACTCCCTCACATTGTGAAAGGCTTTGACCGACTGCGGCAATAGCATGCAGACAACCTGGTAAAGCTGATGCGACTGGGTCCAAGGTAGCTGAAAAATAGGTTACTGGGCGATAAGCACCTCCATGAACCTGTGTCGAAAACAGACGAAGAACAAGCATCACGTTCATGACAAAACAATGTGAATGGCTTTGTCTAATCAGGCATTCCCGACGCTGGAGCTCTGCACAAACTCTCTCTCAACTCTGTGTACGCTTTCATCTGATCCTTATTAAAGTTATGGGATCTGTAGCATCTTTGTGTGTCAGCTGCTGCAATGGTTTGGCAATCTCAGTAAAATTTGGAATCCACTGACGACAATAGCCTACTGTAGGAAGTTGGCTCTGTATGTACTATTTCAAAGTAAGAAATAGCATGCACAGAGTCCAAGGGTTCCCCTTAGAGGTAAGATAGTGGCAAAAAGAGATAATTCTAATGCTCTATTTTGTGGTAGTGTGGTCGAGCAGTAGGCTTATCAGAGGAGTAGTGTTAAGCATTTGTTGTACACACACAGGCAATAAATGAGGAACACACACTCAGAGACAATTCCAGGCCAATAGGTTTTTGTATAGAAAAATATATTTTCTTGGTTTATTTTAAGAACCACAGGTTCAAGATTTACAAGTAATACTTCAAATGAAAGGTATTTCAGGTAGGTACTTTAGGAACTTTGAATTAGCAAAATAGCATATACAGTTTTCACATCAATGACATATAGCTATTTTAAAACTAGACACATTGCAATTTTCAACAGTTCCTGGGGGAGGTAAGTGTTTGTTAGTTTTTGCAGGTAAGTAAACCACCCACGGGGTTCAAGTTTGGGTCCAAGGTAGCCCACTGTTGGGGGTTCAGAGCAACCCCAAAGTTACCACACCAGCAGCTCAGGGCCGGTCAGGTACAGAGGTCAAAGTGGTGCCCAAAACGCATAGGCTTCAATGGAGAAGGGGGTGCCCCGGTTCCAGTCTGCCAGCAGGTAAGTACCCACGTCTTCGGAGGGCAGACCAGGGGGGTTTTGTAGGGCACCGGGGGGGACACAAGCCCACACAGAAAGTACACCCTCAGCGGCACGGGGGCGGCCGGGTGCAGTGTGTAAACAAGTGTCGGGTTTTCAATAGAAAGCAATGGGAGACCAAGGGGTCTCTTCAGCGATACAGGCAGGCAAGGAGGGGCTCCTCAGGGTAGCCACTACCTGGGCAAGTGAGAGGGCCACCTGGGGGTCGCTCCTGCACTGGAGGTCGGATCCTTCAGGTCCTGGGGGCTGCGGGTGCAGAGCCTTTGCCAGGCGTCGGGTCTTTGAAGCAGGCAGTCGCGGTCAGGGGGAGCCCTGTGGGGGCTCAGGGGGTCAACTCTGGCTACTCATGGTCTCGTAGTCACTGGGGAGTCCTCCCTGTGGTGTTTGTTCTCCACAAGTCAAGCCGGGGGCGTCGGGTGCAGAGTGCAAAGTCTCACGCTTCCGGCGGGAAACGTGTGTTGTTTCAAAGTTGCTTCTTTGTTGCAAAGTTGCAGTCTTTGGTGAACAGAGCCGCTGTCCTCGGGAGTTCTTGGTCCTTCTAGATGCAGGGTAGTCCTCTGAGGCTTCAGAGGTTGCTGGACCCTGGGAATGCGTTGCTGGAGCAGTGTCTTTAGAATGGGGGAGACAGGCCGGTAGAGCTGGGGCCAAAGCAGTTGGTGTCTCCGTCTTCTGTGCAGGTTTTTCAGTTTAGCAGTCCTCTTCTTCTTAGGTTGCAGGAATCTGAGTTTCTAGGTTCTGGGGAGCCCCTAAATACTGAATTTGGGGGTGTGTTTAGGCCTGGGGGGTTAGTAGCCAATGGCTACTAGCCCTGAGGGTGGCTACACCCTCTTTGTGCCTCCTCCCTGAGGGGAGGGGGGCACATCCCTAATCCTATTGGGGGAATCCTCCATCTGCAAGATGGAGGATTTCTAAAATTCAGAGTCATCTCAGCTCAGGACACCTTAGGGGTTGTCCTGACTGGCCAGTGACTCCTTTTTCTCATTATCTCCTCCGGCCTTGCCTCCAAAAGTGGGGCTGTGGCCGGAGGGGGGCGGGCAACTCCACTAGCTGGAGTGCCCTGGGGTGCTGTAACAAAGGGGGTGAGCCTTTGAAGCTCACCGCCAGGTATTACAGTTCCTGCAGGGGGAGGTGTGAAGCACCTCCACCCAGTACAGGCTTTGTTACTAGCCACAGAGTGACAAAGGCACTTTCCCCATGTGGCCAGCAACATGTCTGGTGTGTGGCAGGCTGCTAAAACTAGTCAGCCTACACGGATAGTCGGTTAAGGTTTCAGGGGGCACCTCTAAGGTGCCCTCTGGGGTGTATGTTACAATAAAATGCACACTGGCACCAGTGTGCATTTATTGTGCTGAGAAGTTTGATACCAAACTTCACAGTTTTCAGTGTAGCCATTATGGTGCTTTGGAGTTCGTGCATGACAGACTCCCAGACCATATACTCTTATGGCTACCCTGCACTTACAATGTCTAAGGTTTTGCTTCGACACTGTAGGGGCATAGTGCTCATGCACCTGTGCCCTTACCTATGGTATAGTGCACCCTGCCTTAGGGCTGTAAGGCCTGCTAGAGGGGTGACTTACCTATACCTGTACGCAGTGTGAGGTTGGCATGGCACCCTGAGGGGAGTGCCATGTCGACTTAGTCTTTTTATCCCCACTAGCACACACAAGCTGGCAAGCAGTGTGTCTGTGCTGAGTGAGGGGTCCCCAGGGTGGCATAAGACATGCTGCAGCCCTTAGAGACCTTCCCTGGAATCAGGGCCCTTGGTACCAGGGGTACCAGTTACAAGGGACTTACCTGGATGCCAGGGTGTGCCAATTGTGGAAACAAAAGTACAGGTTAGGGAAAGAACACTGGTGCTGGGGCCTGGTTAGCAGGCCTCAGCACACTTTCAAATCAAACTTTAGCATCAGCAAAGGCAAAAAGTCAGGGGGTAACCATGCCAAGGAGGCATTTCCTTACACCTACCATTCCCAGAAACATTCTGACAACTCTCTGTGAAGTCGGAGGACTTCTCTGCAGTATCATTGTAATCCTCTCTCTGGAGATTCTCCTTGACCCTTTCTTAATCTGGTGTCCCAAGTATTTCACTGACTTCTGACAATACTGCAATTTCAAAGATGACACTTTGGGGGTCATTCTGACCATGGCGGTAATTACCGCCATGGCGGAGGTCGGCGGTAGCACCGCCAACAGGCTGGCGGTGCACCGCTGGGCATTCTGACCGCGGCGGTTCAGCCGCGGCCAGAAACGGAAAGTCGGCTGTGTACCGCCGACTTTCCGCTGCCCGTCTGAATCCTCCGCCATGGGGATTCTGACACCCCCTACCGCCGTCCTGTTCATGGCGGCTCTCCCGCCATGAACAGGATGGCGGTAGGGGGTGCCGCGGGGCCCCTGGGGGCCCCTGCCGTGCCCATGCCAATTGCATGGGCACGGCAGGGGCCCCCGTAAGAGGGCCCCAAAAAGTATTTCAGTGTCTGCCCAGCAGACACTGAAATACGCGACGGGTGCAACTGCACCCGTCGCACCTTCCCACTCCGCCGGCTCAATTCTGAGCCGGCATCCTAGTGGGAAGGTTGATTTGCCCTGGGCTGGCGGGCGGTCTTTTGGCGGCCGCCCGCCAGCCCAGGGCAAATGTCAGAATCACCGCCGCGGTCTTTCGACCGCGGTGCGGTGTTCTGACGGCGGTACCTTGGCGGACGGCCTCCGCCGTCCGCCAAGGTCAGAATGACCCCCTTTATGTCCAAATTTTCCCAAGTGATTCAACAGGCCAATCGATTCATACTTACACTCGTCCCTTGTCTTGGACGCAATCAGTAAGTCATCAATGTACTGCACTAGAGTCGATTGGTACGGTAGTTCCAATGACTCCAAATTCTTTCTCAGGATCTGATTGAACAGAGACGGTGACTCCGTATACCCTTGTGGAAGTCTGCACCAGCTGTAGACTCTGTCTAGGAATTTTAAACTAAAAAGAAACTGACTATCCTCATAAAGAGGCACAGAAAAGACAAGCTTGTGACAAGTCAACCACTGTGAACCACTCAGCATCGCATGGAATCTGAAACAGTATCACAGCTGCGTTCGGCACTACAGGACAACAATTGACCTCCATGACCTCCATGTCATTCACTTTTCGCAAAGTCCTGCACAATTCGAACTTTCCCACAAGATTTCTTTAAGCCCATTATCAGTGAATTACTTGGACTGCTCAACACTTCTTTTAAAACTCCTTGTTTCAGGAAATCTCCAATTATCCATGCTACCTTCATCAGAACATCCTGTGCCATGTTATGCTGTGGAAGCTGCGGGAACACTACATTCAGCTTCAAAGAAATATTCATCTGTTCCACTCCCTTGATCAAACCCACTTCTTTATCTGTCAGGTCCCACACGTTCTCCTGTACTGTTCCCTGCAAGTCTGCATGCAATTCTTTCACAGTAAACATCGGAAAAACTCAATCAGCGGGTACTCTTCGTTGACATTTTCAGTCTCATTTTCAGGTGCCTGTTCTTCCACATCAACATTATTCGTCTGAACCTCTATTCCAACAGTCGAACAACTAATGGAACATTTGGTCTTGCACAAGTCCCTTCCCAGTAGAGATACTGGACTTGAGTCACAGACTAAAAACTTATACAGTCCCTGGAAGTTGCCAATCTCAACCTGTACTGGGTCTGTGATCGGATTTGTCAATTGTCTGTTTGTTACTCCCACAACCTGAACTGTTCTGCCTGAAAGAGGTAAGTTCGGAACTTCTGCACTTCTCACCGTAGAGCGTGTAGCTCCTGTGTTCACTAAGAATGAGACTCTGTGACCCATTACCTTTCCCTTCACAAAAGGTCCTCTCTGATCTACCTCTAAAGGCGCTGCAAGCATACATGGCTCTTCATCCGAACTAATACTCATCCATTCATCATTTATTTAATTCCCCCTATGTAATGGGAATTGGTGCACTGTGTCATTACTTCTATCTTGTCTCTGACCTGTGACCTGCGGAGTAAGCATCATCTGTTGCCGTTCCATCGGGGCTTGAGGTATTTCCATTTGCCTTCTAGGTACCAAAGGAACCTGCTGCTGCATTGGTTGCAACTGTGTCACTTGTGCCTGTGGCACATGCACCTGCTGCATGGGTTGAAAATTCTGCACTTGATTCTGCAAATTCAGATTAAGGCGGTCATTATGAACACAGCGGGAAACACTGCTGACCACCGTGGCGGCAGTGAACAGAATCCCGCCATTGGCGGTGAATGGAAACCAGCCATATAATGAACGAAAATCCAATTACCGCCAAAAATCACCAGACCACCACTCCCCGCCATGACCCTGTCGGCGGGAATCCCGGATCTCCCCACCCCGCCACCGCCAAGCACACCCACATCCCGCCCTCCAAATAATGATGCACAAATCACCTTGGCGGACAGTGGAGGCTGGACGACCATTGGCGGCTGCGACCGCCACGGGCGGCAAGCGGACTTAACAGCAAGAAGTGCACACATTGGATAAGCGTATAACCCACACACCTGACACACATCCATAACCCCATAAAACACCCCCAGACATACCCCACAATCCTTTTCAACGAAAGTAGGCCAAGAAGACTGAGAGCACAAGAGGCAGACAGAGAACGCCAGCATACAGGAGATGCAAACCGACCCACAGCAGAGCACCCTCACCTCGTTCCCAGCCCCAACACCATTCACCACACTCACCATGTCACCCCCCAAACATCCACGCTTCACCGAAAGGGAATTAAGGACCATGGTGGACGAGATCCTGAAGGTGGAGCCACAAATATTCGGGCAGAGGTGCAGCACACACCCATCGCAAGGAAGATGGAGCTATGGCAGACCATTGTGAACAGGGTCAATGCAGTGGGACACCATCCACGCACCAGGGACGACATCTGGAAGAGATGGAACGACCTGCGGGGGAAGGTCAGGGGCATGGCATCAAGGCACCACATCGCAGTGCAGAAGACTGGGGCAGGACCACCACCAACACCACCAGAATACACAGACTAGGAGGAAAAGGTACTGGCCATCCTGCACCCTGAGGGACTCAATGGAGGAATGGACTCGTGTAAGTCATCAACATATACCCCTTATACACCATACCTGTAATGCATGCACCACCCCACCCCACCCACATCCACCAGGACCAACACCCCACCCAGGCATCAGCCACTAAATCCACACACCCCTGCATGACCACAAACCCACTAACAGGTCCACATCCCTCCCCCTGTGCACAGCCACCTACCCCTGCAAGTACCCACAATGGAACAACACCCCCCCACCACAATGCAACCCCACACTGGCACTAAATGCAATGTCAACCTCACAAAGGCACTCTGGAAGGCCACTGAAAGTAACACCAGCACAAAATAGCCCAGTCCTGTTCACCTCAAACGTTCATGCAGCTGTAACAGACATGTCTATGTCCTCCAACAGGCACCACCACCCATGCAACCCTAACGGACGGGACAAGGAGTGCCAGTGCCCCCCATGGAGACAGAGGCACCTCAGAGGACACTGTTGAAGGATCCCTGGACACTGATGAACAGGCAGGCCCCTCACACAGTCCTGGACTCTCACCATGCAGCAGCCCCACTCAGGAAACCACTGTCACCCCTACCACCCAGCCAAGACCAGCAGCCCAGGGCAAGCGTCACCACACCAGTGTATCCAGGCCACAGACTGGTGGAACACAGGTACAGAGGCCACAGTCTCCCACTCCCAACATGCAGGAAGGCGAGGGCCCAGTACAAGTGGCACTGTCAGACCTGTACAGGGGACACAGGCACAGGGGGCTAGGGCAAGTGCAAGGGTGGCAGTGGGCCGGGGGAGGCCACAGGATGGATGCAGAAGCCCAGGACGTGATATCAGAGGTATTGGGGGCCTACCAGCATACCCATGGCAGGTTGGCACAGATTGTTTCCACCCTGGAGCACAGTCAGAGGATACAGCAGGAATATCATCAACAGGCCATGGAGCAGTGGAAAGAGCACAACGCCACAATGGCCACCATAGCAGGAGCTGCAGCTGGTACAAAACCAGTCTGACACCCACACAGGACAAGAGGCCCACACAACAGCACCGAACAACCACCATGAAATTACCCCACCAGCAAAAACATCTCAGGAACTACCCTCACAGGAAACCCAAGGGCCTACCATGTCATCCCCTCAAGATCAACAGCAGGCGTCCAAATGGACCCTCAGGCCAAGATATGGCACTGGAGCCCCAGCAAAGAACAATGCCCCCTTCAAGAAGTAATTCAGCAACAATCTGCACAGCAACCATCCCACCCAATCACCAACCACACATTGCTAAGAGGCACTATGAACTACTGTAAGACAAGTTGGACCCATCATTAGTACCAACAAGGCTGCCACCATGTTGGTCTTGAGGACAACCACCCCTTACGACTTGCCATCACTGTAAATAGCACTATTCACTCACATCAACCAATAAAACACATATCACACCTGTAACACTGTCCCATGTGTTAAATTGTGAACAAAGTGAATTATGGATGCAACTGGCTGATAACTACTTTATTGTCAAATCTGTGCATGAAGGGAGTCCTGTGTGCCTAAATGGTGGCAATGAGTAAATGCATAAAATTTCAGTCTGTACAATGCAGAAGTGGAACATGTTTCACCTATCATTACCAACCCCCCCTATATGACTGAGCACACTGACAGTATTTGTCACAAACCCCAATGCCACGCCCAATTCCCACACAGTTACTGGAAGTAGAGTTGTATCAGTTGGTTCCTGGAAATGACATCTTCCCCTTCCTCATCATCACCTTCACTCTCCTCCCCTCTCTGAGGTAGCTGGTCAGGACATACAGCACCCTCCACCTCCAAGAGGGGATAGAATGTCTCACTGCCATGTTGTGCAGCATGCAGCAGGCCACCACTATTCTACACACCTTATCAGGCCCATAGGCCAGTGAACCCCTAGAGATATGTAGACAACGAAATCTAGCCTTCAGGAGACCTATAGTTTGCTCTATCACCCTCCTAGTACGTCCATGGGCCTCATTGTAATTCCTCTCTGCATCCTTCCTGGGATTCTTCACTGGTGTCAGGAGCCCACGCAACTTTGGATAGCCAGAATCACCTAGAAAAAGGTGCAATACAGAGTTGTCATTGTTATGCCCCTTAGTCAGACAGCCTGGCTGTCTGCTATGTGTCAGTTAGTGACAGGCACACTTACCTATGATCCACCCTCTGTCCTCTTGGAGTTCTTCCATCTTCTGTGACACACTACTGTTCCTCAACACAAAGGAATCATGGACTGAACCTGGGAACATGCCATTCACATGTGAGATGTACTGGTCTGCAATACATACCAATTGGATGTTCATGGAGTGAAAGTTCTTTCTGTTTCTGTACACCTGTTCACTCACTCTTGGGGAGATGATCGGTATGTGGGTGACATCGATGGCACCTATAACATGGGGTATTTTGGCAAAGGCATAGAATACTGACTTGATGGCAGGGAGGTCAGTACTTTGGGGAAACCTCACATAGGACTGCAGGTGTCGTACAAATGCATTCAGAAATCTTGTCAGTACCATGCTGAACATTGGCTGTGAAAATCCAGCACCCATGCCCACTGTCACTTGAAATGAGCCCGTGGCCAGGAAATGGAGTGCAGAGAGCACCTGCACTTCTGTTGGGATGGCATGCTGATTACGATTTTCCGGAGTTAGTGCAGGATCGACTAAAGCACAAAGTTCCTGAATTGTTGCACTTGTGAGTCTGTAATTGATTATGATCTGACGCTCCACCATGGTCCTCATATCCACAAGTGGTCTGTACACCGATGGTGCCCTTCCTTGCCACAAGGATCGGTACCTACGAGGGGTTTAAAAAAGGTGTGATAAAGACACACACATAGGCACACTTGTCATAATTTGTGCACTGCATAGTTCATTGTAGTGACTCTACATTAACTGCTTCCTGACAGATCTACATGTACATCATAAAGAGGGAACAGAGTATTTCCTGTGTGGTAGAATATGGAATGGACAGAGGCTTAGGTGCTTCATGTGGCTAGTAGGGCCTGCATTGTGAAAAGTATATTTTTTAGATGCGTAGTTCATGCCAAAATGTCTGCCCACTGTAATTCTGCCCTTTCGTTGTGGAAGTGACCTCATACCGCTAGCGGTTGAAGTCACAGCGTAAGGCGGTGCTTACCGCTGTTCGCACCCTCATTGGTTAACATGGATGCCAATGGGGAATCCTGGCGTATCATGATCGCCGCCCTTGGTGACGGTGCACACCGCTGCGGAACGTACGCAAGTTCGTCACTGATTATTCACTTGACTCCCTGATCTCGTGCGGACAGGTACTCCACTGTGTGTACTGCTGTGGCCTGCCTCTGGCTATGGATGTGCCTCGTGTTGCACAGGAAAGGGCCCTGGCCTTCACCCAGGAGGAACTGGAGAAGCTAGTGCCCCTGTACGCAAAACTGTACGGACGGCCAGAGGTACAGTTGAGTCTGGGTTTGGGGGGCACTGTTTGTGTGTAATGGATGGTGTTGATTGGACATATGTGTGCACCTCTGAGCCTGCATGGGCCATGGTGCATGGCAAGCTGCGTGCGTATGTCCTGTATGTCTGACAGTACTGTCCGTCCCATAGTGGACGAATAGCCAGCGGTACCTATCGTGCAAGTGCCTGACCTCTGTGTTCCATTTATGTGTCACCCTTTTAGGTCAGCGCCCACCAGAAGAGGGCACTTTGGCATGCCATCGCCAAGGAGCTGTGGACCCTGGGGGTTTACAACCAGCAGAGCACCCACTGCTGAAAGAGGTGGGAGGACCTGCCGCGCTGGGCACGTAAGATCAGTGAAGCCCAGCTGGGTAAGTCCTCCCAACGTGGAAGGGGTCCCCGTCGGGCACTGACCTCCCTCATGCGACGGATCGTGGCGGTGGCATACCCAGACCTGGATGGGCGCTTGAAGGCTGCACAGCAGTCACAAGGGGGAAAGTACTCATTTCACAAACTTCAGTCTCGAAGGATGCCCGGGTGTGCATTAGGGTTCATGCTGCTTAGAGGCAGTGACTTCGACTGGTGTCCATCTACTTTATGGTCCCCAAAGGGTGTAGGGGTGTCTTTGTCAGGTCTCCTACACGTCACCTCCTTAGGTAGTCCAGGGGATGGGTGTAGAGCAGTACTCTGGTCAGTAGTCAGGGGCATGGGCATGGCCATGGGCATAGTGAACGGTGCTGCCTGTTGGGTGTGTCTTCTGGGTGGGTGTATGTCTGGCCATTATCTACCTCCATTCAACTACTTACAATTGTCCTTCCTGTTTTGTCTCCCCATCCCTGTTCTCTAGTGTTGGTTTGGTGCAGCATCAACATCTGGTGAGGGAGCTGAGGCACCGGAAAGTGGGGAAGCAGTGGCCCACGGATCCTTGGAGGCAGAGACAACCGACGCCCAGGGGACCAGTGGGTGGGAAGGTGAGGGGTGTTCCAACGGGGAGGCAACTACCACAGGAGGTAGTGACTCCGAGACCTCCTCCGATGGGGGCTCCCCGGTGGTGGCGGACCCTAGTGGCCACACCACTACGGTGACATCTTCTGCCACCCCCTATTCCATCACCGCCCTCCCTTCTGCTCCCCACCGAGTTACCTGTGCCCGCTCACCCAGAAAGGTGGGCGTTTCCTTCACCCTAGGCACCTCCTCCCCTGCCCCAGTCAGTCCTGCTTCCCTCACAGAGGAGGCTTTTGACCTCCTGAGAACCATCTCTGTAGGGCAGACAACCATGGTCAATGCCATCCAGGGGCTAGCATCAGAGGTGCAGCAGACAAATGCCCATCTGGATGGAATTCACGGTGCTGTGTCTGCCCTAGAGAGATCTTTTCAGGCTCTGGCCTCCTCTTAGATGGTAGCCAGTTTCCCTGGCCATTCCGTCCCCCTTCCAACCTCCTCTACACCTTCCAGCACCCCACTCCCTTCACCTGTCCAAAGCATACATTCAGACATGCAGTCAAGCACATCAACACACAAGAAGCACACTTCAAAACACAAGCACCACACCTCCCACCACAAGCATTCACACAGCCAACAGACACATGCACACACAACATCCTCTTCCCCCAGTGTTCCCACCTCTTCTGCCTCCCTGTCTGTCCCCTCTACATCCACACCCTCATGCACTGCACATTCACTCACTGTTGCTGCTCTTCTTACTGCACTCACCACAATAGCAGACATCCATACATGCACCACACCTGCACTCACCACAACTACTTTAGTTGACACATGCAGCACACTCACCAGACTTGCAGACACCCACACAACATACATCCACACTAGCTGTCTGTCTTCTCCCACTGTGTCCACCCCCTCCTCCAAAAACACACAAATGCTCCAAGACACCCACCCATCAGACATCCACCACACCACAGCATGCTGTCCAGTCACCTGCACCCACTACACGCACCCCTACACCACATACATCCACTGCTTCTGCCTCCACTCCCACGCCCTCATCCAGGACCACCCCAATTGCTCCGAAGAAACTTTTCCTCTCCTGTGCTGACCTCTTCCAACCCACTGGCCCACCCTATCTTGTCCCCAAGCGTGCTCACCTCCTTGCCCTTTCCACTCCTTCCACATCACAGCCCACCCCTGTCCGCCCTTCACAGTCCTGTGCCCCTTCCCCAGATAAAAAAAACAGGCCCGGACTGAGCCGAGTCCATTTGGCTCCACCCGATCTAAACACACCCCAATCCCTTCACAGGACAAGCCCACCCCCCTCCACCTTCCAAACGAAAGTCCAAGGCCCACCCCTGTCACAAATCCCCACCCCCACCACCCCCACCACCCCCCACCCCCGTTCCATGAGGTGCCTGGATGCCCATATGTTGCCCCATTAGGTGGAGTACCATGCACTTGTGGGAGTCAGTTTGGGTCCATTGTGGCCCATTGCAATTGTAGCCATACGGGCTGGCCATTGGCCCTGTTTGTACTGTTTGGCTCTGTGAGCTTCACATTAAAGATTTCTGTGTCGTCTGTGTTTTGGCGGCACACTGTTGAACCCTGGTCTTTTGTTTCCTTGTTTATGGGTGTGGGGCATTTGTATGTACTATGGTCAAGTTGGATTAGCCTTGTGTCGGGTAAGTACCTCTTGCTGTTGGGTGTTTGCCTTGTGCTGCTGTGAAGGGTTGGGGGGGTGTAGCTGGGTGGGTGGGGTGGATGGGTATTTAACTGTGCCCTTTCCTCCCTTGTTTCGTAGATTGCGGTACTTACAGTTGTCGTCTTTGTTGGTGGTCTCGGTCGTGGAGGTATATGGCAAGGAGAAGGGCTGGCATGATCTGCAGCTCTCTATCCATGTCTGCTTCGGCGCTTTGTGTGGCCCTCCGGTGAGTGTTTCCTTATATTTGGTTCCTTTCCGCCTGTATTTGCGTGGCGGTGGTTCCTGCCCCGGAACTGGCGGCGGGCTGGTGGTTCATTATTTTATGGGCAGCTTGGGCCTTTCCGTCGGCCTGTGGGTGGACTCTGCCGTTGTCATCGGCACTCCTCTGCTGGCGGTGGGTGGTTTTCGGGATGCATGTATTTAGTTTGGTTCATTATTTGGCGGTCCGGCCTGCTCCTCTGTTGGCGGTTTTTACCGCCGGCGGCACAGAACAGACCGCCATGTTCATAATGAGGGCCTAAGTCCACTCATTCTAGGGACTTTCACAGTTTGAAATGTATTGACATCACCACTTTGCTGAACAACACCATCTTGCACCATCAACAATCACTCCCACTTCCAGTGTCCCACGTTTCCGCACAAATGACTCAGTAACATCTTTTTCATCCCTTGCACATCATTCTGAACCACTATAGTACTCAAATCCGGACCACAATTCATATTGACTCCACGACCCCTACCTCTCATCTGTGGTTGTAACATGACAGTTCCCTGCTGCTGTGGTATCTGTTGCACTAACGCTCCCTGCACTCCTGTCTTCGCTGCCTTGATTTGCATCACCATTGCCTTCTTCTTCAGCTTTTTCTGCTTCAACTCAATCTAATCACTACAGTATTTCGCATACTGCAATACCTCATCAATCGGCTTCGCTTGCCAGCAAATCAAATGACTCTTAATCATCTGCCCTATTTTAGATCTCAATCCTTCAACGAACCTGAACACAAAGTGCAACATGTCTTTCGGCTCAATTGCTTCTTTACCACTGTACTCCTTGAATGCCTTCAACAATCTCTCATAATGGGTATGTATTGACTCTTTCGCCTCCTGCACTGTCCTATCAATCCTCTGCCAGTCAATGTATTTAGGCGAGATTCTCATTTTCAGGAACCCAATCACCTTATAATAATGCTTCATCACTTCCGTGATGGTGCACCTGTAACTCTATCCCTTTCCGGTTCACTCGTCAGCCAATCCACTGCTCTCTTACATTCAACCCACAAGTCAGCTGGAACCACTATTTCCAACAAGGTATTTAAGTCTTCCCACAGACATTTAGAAAGTTTCACAAATCTATCTGTCTACTTGTACCACTCCACCTGTTTCTTTCTGAATTTTGGATAATCATTTGTGAATGACAGAATATCACTCCTGTGCCATGGAACATGAACAAACTGCCCTCCTGGAATTTCCCTCATCTGTAAGATTTTTTCTGGATAATTTTCTTTCAGACCCTTCTTGTGAATCTCATTTCCGTTTATACTTCTTCTTTGCCCATTTTCCTTCCCACTTTTCTAATGCTCCCCAAATCTGAGCACTCTGCAATAACTCCTTTAGATGTGTTATCACCCCTGCTGACCTCATGTGTTCAAAATCCTTTGCCTCGAAATCTAACCTGTAGCTTTGTTTCAAGTGTTTTGTTTTCTCAATTTCTATTTCATGTTTGTCTGCCAGGTCTGCCAATTTCTGATGTATCTTGCCCACTTCTCTTGTATTCCTTGGTCACAAATACCTCAGCTCTTCTTCTGTATAGGATTCTAATCTATTCACTCTCATTGTTCCCTTGACTAACTCGGTTTTCTTGGTAGCCAACCTTACAGCATTCATGTGCTCCTCACCCTTGGAAGTGTTTCTAAGAGTATTCAAACTATCCAACCACTCATTCAATTGCTGTGCTGTCAATCCCTGTAATGAGATGTTACTCGCATTTGGCAATGGTGCCTGCTGTACCGCTGCACCTGGAGTATGCAGTGTCAAAAGCTTCAAGCTCTGACTTGCACTCGGGTCATTTATCGCATCTGGAAGCGCAAAAAGTGGACTAAGATCCATTAATGGTCTAGATCTATCAAAGGTCTGACCCATAGACGATATCACCTGCATATGATCACTCATCCCCCTCCTCACGAGGCTCTGTGACACTTCACCCTGTTCTCCTGCAATCGTTTTCTTTTGCGCAAACAATGGTACTGCTTGACCAACAGTAATCGGCAGCGATATTGCATCTGGTGCTGCTCTGACACTCGCATTTTATGGAAGGGCTACCCGCATACTCTGATTCATCACCGGTGTCACATCTGACTGTGTCCCTGTCATTGTCGTGAACTTTGGCAAACCCTGTGTCTGTGCCTGAGGCAACAACTTTGGAGTCAGCTCAGTCTGAACTAGCATTGGACTCGGAACTACTTGCTCCGATGGCACCACTAAGTTTGAAGTTGTCTCAAGAACTGGTACATCTGGATAGATTCTCTGTATCAATGGTGGGTGCATCTACGCTTGGACCACCGAAGTAGTCACTGCATTAGAAGTACTCTGCACTATTCCTTGTACCTGCCCATTATCTGTCTGCATTAGTCCCACTGTTCCCGTCAATTGTGCTGGAGCAGTCAGAACAGAACTAGTAATTGGACCCCCTTCATGCGGCGCATATGGTGGAGGTCGATCCCTCAATAACTGTGTGATAAGATCCTTAACATCTGAATCTTCTTTGTTTACATAGGTCTTTTTCTTCTTCTTATCTCTTGAACCCTTATCACTCTTGTCATCATCCTCTTTTTCATGTGACTCATCTTCCTCTGCAATAGCAGGAAACAACCTAACACCCTGTAACGTTGTCATTCTCCGCTTCTTCTGTTACCAATCCCACCCTGCTTCTGCCAAGGATTTTTCTACCTTCCTTATTCTCCTTTGGAACTTCATCTCTTGCTGCTGTCTGGCTACGAGCTCCCAAACCGCTGCAGCCTCAAACTGTGCTCGTCTCGGAAGTGGCTTTGTCTCATATAATGTCATTCGCTACTGATCCAAAATTCTCAAATTATTCTATGGAAACGCTAAAGCTCCCTATTTCTCTGTTAACTTGCAACACTGTTTTAACAAAGACATGGCACGACACCACGCTCCTCCATCACAATAAATGCCGGAGAATTTTCCTGTGGGGTAGGCTCCCCAACTGTTGCCTTTATGTAAGAATAACCCTACATGGCACTTCTGAACACTTTGAAAAACTTCATCTTGCTATTGTTTGTGTATTTGATTCTAAAAGGAAATGACTTTTACTCCCAAGATTCCTTTCACCCGCTTACTCAACCAATTGCCTCTTACAGACAGCTGCCAATCCATTCGTGACATTTCTCACTAACCAACCTATCCCCTCGAGGCTCACTCTGAAGCCACACTCACACACTGCGGCTGACAAAGTCTAGCGGCTTGTCCTCCTAATCTTCAATTCACACAAACTAATGCAAAATTATTGCGAGCACTAACCAAAAAACAATAACCAAAACAAACCTGCTGGTTTATTACAGGAAGGTACACAATCGCTTTGGAGACCTTACGGATTTTCACTAATGGCCCTTTCGCTCATGTAGCTATTCCTCTTTCTCAGTCTCCCACATTCGCAAGCAACATTCAACCCGCAAAGTTTACTCTCAACTGATCAATGGGTCTGTCCTGGTACACATAGGACTCGCCAAATCTCAGTCTAAAATTTCCCTTACTCACTTAACTTACACACCGACTTGTTGACCACGCCTGATCAACCTACTAAACTAGACAGATTACAACATATAACCAAGTTTCTCCTACACTTGTCAATATACTCTGGAGTCCTAGCTCATGCAGGGTCCGTACATCACCAACAACCACGTGGACAATTTTTTAGCACAAAGCGCCACACACATATGAAGTTCGACGACTTCCCTACTCTCATACTGCAGAGTACGCACACTCCTACTAAACCTCAACTGGAGTACGCAAACTCCCTACTTCCCTCACATACATCACAATTCACCTGGGATTTGCATAAGCTTTTGTAAGCGCTATCCTTCATATTTTCAGAAATACGCCGAGAACATACCCAACTTTACTAGCGGGATCCAGGATCTGGGAAAGTCACTTCTGGGCTTAAGAGGACATCATCTTTGCTACAATTGCCATTTCAGAAAAACAAATTTAAACCTTTATAAAAATGAATAACTAACCCTAACTTAAACTACCTCCATAACCACTGATCACCATATAACTAGTTCTCCAAGGAAACTAACCATCAAGCTGCTACCAAAAACTGCTAGAGCACCTGGTCCTTAGTAAGTAAACTTGCAATGGGACGTGTATAGGCCAATTAACCTTTTGAATCGCATGGAGTATCCTAGCTATGTAGTAATCGAAGAACATCACTTATCAATGTAATTAATCAACAATCACTAAGAGAACCATTAAGCATGAGATAATATATAAACATTTCATGAATAACCACAACTCAATTATACGTTTTATAAATTTTATTTCCCTATTAGTTACAATGCTAAGTCATAAGGTTAATTAAAACTTTATTCAATTAGCTCAGAATTAGTTCATTAATGACCACCAATAACATAATCTAATCAGAACTTGAGAAAACATATGCTCAAATGCTTCAGCATAAGCCAACAAGGATGAATATAACAGCATTAATAGCAGAGTTCAGCAATCAGTTTGTTAATCATTTGTCACTGTCAGCATCTCCCAAAGAATCCTACCTAACCCAAATTAGCATTAAGCATGTGGGACTTCATGCGAAAACAATTTAGAACATGAATTTGGAAAACATCTAGCTAGTAGATAACCTATAATAACAGTGCAGTTGGTACCTAAAAAGAAAAGGCACAAAAGTTAATCAGTCATCCTGTCATAGCTACCTATCCACGAAATGGATCAGCAACAAAGTCAGTCTTCGTGTTCAGGTCATCAATCAATCATCAATGCATTGGGCTCTCAAGACAATGAGCCCAATGACATAATCTCGAATTGCGTCTTCTGGCATCAGCATTTCACCCCTCGCATCTGAAGTTTTAGCCCCTTGTCATGACTTTTTATTAGAGTTTTTCATTCCATCCCCCTAATTCCTAATTGGTCAGTCAATCGGCAGGTATGACTCTAACCTATAATATTAATTTTACAAATCTATGAGTTCTAATATTTCCCCATCCCCAATTAGTTGATTGGTTCACTGTACGAAATCCTCATCATCCGTCTCATCAGGTATCGAAAATGTTGCATCTTCTTCTCTAGTCAGTGCTTCTATTGTTCGAGTCCTGGGAAAGTACATTGAGTCTGTCTTACACCAAACTTGTTACATTTCCTAGTCCCTCATCTCCTGTTCGTCGGTACATTGCAGAAAGTTCTAGCTAAGCAGATGTTATTAACGTATTCAGTTCAGGGACAGTTCAACACACCAGCTTCTCTGCAGTGCGATAGAAATTCAGCTTCTGTATGAGGTCTAGAAAGACCAGGCCACAACTTCGGCTAAGTTAACTCTACAATATAATGCAAAACATATGTTATGCATCTTAATATGACATACTACTACATTATTATTATTATTATACATTTTCATTATTTCACACATTTTTAGTCCTTTTATTACAAATTTGTATAAGTGGCTGCCATTCCCTGTGGGCACATTTTCAAAAATGCACATTAATTTTTCTCTATGGTCAATTTCTCTATGAACTTTTATAATCCATAACATATAAGCATTTATTCATAATTTCTAATTAGCATATCTGCGTCAACAGCAGGATGACAGCAGTTTTTCAAGAGTTGAGTGACAAGTATCTAAATGAAGATAAGTATTAATAATTTAAGACAAACTGAATTTTTTGGGGCACGTGTTTCGCTCATACCTTTAAAACGTGAAATATCTCAAGATGGCTGCAGTCCCGCTCACCAAATATGATCTCTACAGTGGTTTGGGCTCTAATCTGCAGCCTTTTTATCTCCATTCAGGCTGATTAGTCTCCACATGAGGCACAAGTCTGAGGTGGTGTGGTGACTCAACAAGGGGCATCTTCAACAACATGGTTTTAGTGTATTTCACTTTGCAAGGAATACCTTATTGATTGTGGCTACAAGTAGACACTAATACAGGACTCTCAAGAAGTGGACGATCACCAAGTTGATCATTGCGCTGGGCCTTCAAACCCACTGAATAGAAATACGAATACAACTGCAAGTGATTACAGTTTTGTAGGGACATATAAAGGCTCACTAGCAGTAATCACAGACGAAAACTCCCAATTTTCACAGTATCCTTACATTGAAACGTGGATGCTGTAAGTCATGATATGAGCTTTCACTCTGTATTCATGTGTTACCTAACATATACAAGTTGCTGAATATTCAACAATAGTTCCCTAAGCAATGATGTTTGCCTGTATGCCTACCTTGTCTGCATCCATCGGCTAAAGTAAACAGCCCATACCAGGTAGTGCTGGGTCTAGCACTGCAGTGTTGTACTCAGCTTTAATTCTCTTCTACACAATTGCCTACCCACCCTTAACCACACCATGCTTTACACCAACTACTGTTCTATGACATCTCATGGACTGCTGAATAGCCATAGCAGTGCTGATCAGTCCTCCACCATACGCCGCAAGCTTCACAGCATGAGGTGCATAAAACCTCAGTAGCAGGACCAAGACAGAAAATTAGGAGAAGTGGCACAAGGATGAAGATGCAAGTGGGATTCAAGCCAATAAAACAGATCAAACAATGGAACCAGGGATAAGGAGCCACGCAGGAGATTGTTCAGAACTCCGGGAAGTATTCCAGAAACCTAACTCAACCATTCCCTTAGTTGAATAAAAGATCTGGCTACCCCCAGCTCAAGGCTCTGTCAAAATGAATATATAGACTAATAATTAACCTCACGACAAATAAAAGAAAAAAGGATATTCTTTTCGTACAGTATCTAACAATACATTGCTAGGTATGTGATATGAGTAACACGGTCTTGTGTAAGATCTACATTCTGCTTTCTTCTGGGGGGAATCGTCCTAAGACAACTAAATATGTGGACCTCAAGATATAGAACATCCACCTTGAAATGGTGGACGTCTCATTCCACCACATTTACCGTTCCACCGCCTCATTTGGAGGTGGAGATTTTACTGAGTTTCTGATTGGGGCTCCACTTTCTGAACACTTTATGCCACAGCCCGTCCACCGTAGTGCTGATGGTTTTTCTTATTTTATGGCCTCCGTGTACACCATGGCAGCTGTGACCAGGAAAAAAAAGAATGACCCTGACATGGTGGGAGAAACTCCTGGCATGTCAGCGTCATTGTTTTTTTTTACATTTCGGATACAAATTCCTGTTTTAAGGTCTTATTTCTGAAAATCAAAAGAGAATGGCAGCCAGATGGCATAAAGTTTCAGCAAAAGTGCTTCTGCTGTGCTGGGAGGAGGAAATCTGGTACAAAAGATCACTGACAAGTCAGATAGATCTCTAGATTTGGTATGTTGTTCACTGCTGTGTCTCTAGCACCCAGACAGACCAGTGAACCATCTGCCAATTCCTAAAAGGCCAGAATTGTTTCCAGCTTTTTGCTAACATTGAAAGTTTTTCTAGCTATCGCAATTAGAATTTTCAATTCTATTAAGGACACAGAGGCGAGGATTATGCTTTCCTTTCTATGCTTTAATAAACTCAGCAGCCAATTAGAAAGTACTTCAACAAAAAACTACAAATCCCATGAACCCACCATAGCACCATAACAACCACAGAGTCCAACCCTATAAAACCTTTCTGACATGAAGACTCTTCCTCTTTCTTTGCTGCTTCGCAGCCAGTTAAGTGTATTCTTCTTTCTCAGCATGAGCATTGTTCTGTGTACTGTGTGGTTGTTGTTGTTTAATCCTTGTACGTGCACCTTGCGCGTTTTTCTCATTATCGTATTCCATTGTTTTTACTGTGTGGTTGTTTTACCTTTTTTAATTCTTTCACCGAGTGGCTTGCCACCCGCGCTGACAGGAGGGATTGTTCCTGGGAGCCTGAACTGCGCAGCCTCGCCACACAGTCCTATGTTTATTTCTAATTATGTGCCTTGATGCACACGAGCCGGCCGACACGTTTCTACCCACGTGTGTTCTGAGCTCTGAACACTGTGGGCTTTCAGTTATTAAGGGCTTGCGCCAGGCATAATGTATGCAAAGGGTTGTTCCCCCGTTAAGGGGAGGAGAGATATGTGTGGTTGAGGACGTTTCCCCTTTCAAAGTCCTGTAGGGAGGACACAAGGTCCTCAGTAGTGAGAGCCATCATGTCGTCTTTTTCAGAGGCATAAAGGCAGTAGACAGGCACAGAGAAGGCCCTGAAGTGGTGGTGTTCAGAGCATGTTTTATTAGGGTAGAATGTAGAGAATCTGTTAGATTTCTTTGTGCCATTTTTTTCTGCACTTTTAACGCCTGCCCAGAGAAGGCGTTAAAAGGGTGCATTCCATTGATTACAATGGGCCCCTATATACTCTGCAGGAGTAGTGCCAAAATGTTGGCGCTACTCCTGCAGAGTACATCAATAGCATCAATAAAAATGACACTATTGCCCCCTACCCTGAGCCATGATGCGACGTATTTTAAATACGGCACATACATGTTGGCGGTGGGGGGGGGGCGCTAAGATTTACAAGAAAAGTGGCATTGCACTGTGTGTTGCGGCATTTTTCTTAAATATGCCCCTTAGTATTTTGTTAGTGTGTGTTTGTGTTAGAGTGAATGCATTCCGCATACACTTCCTAGTTACGAGTAGAGATTCTCCATTTTCCTATAGCTTCCACTGGTTCCATCCACATTTACACTTAAATAGTATAATAATGTGTGATGAGATTTCTGTCATGTTGGCAGAGATCTCTGCATAGAAGAGTTAGGAGAGGCAGAGTTCTCTGCCCGTAGGGTAGTATATTGCATGTTATAGTATGTGTTGGACTTTTGCTTATGCAGGGTCATCCCCAGTCTTTTTGCCTCCTGCCTCCTATTTTTTTCTGACCTGTCGCTGTTGGCTTTTGAACTCTGAGCACTTTCCCACTGCTAACCAGTGCTAAAGTGCATATGCTCTCTGTGTGAAATTGTATGTGATTGGTTTATCCATGATTGGCATATTTGATTTACTAGTAAGTCCCTAGTAAGGTGCACTAGAGGTGCCAGGGCCTGTAAATCAAATGCTACTAGTGGGCCTGCAGCACTGGTTGTGCCACCCACATAAGTAGCTCTGTAATCATGTCTCAGACCTGCCACTGCAGTGTCTGTGTGTGTATTTTTACACTGTAAATTCGACTTGGCAAGTGTACCCACTTGCCAGGCCTAAACCTTCCCTTTTCTTACATGTAAGGCACCCCTAAGGTAGGCCCTAGGTAGCCCCAAGGGCAGGGTGCAGTGTATGGATAAGGTAGGACATATAGTAATGTGGTTTATATGTCCTGACAGTGAAATACTGCTAAATTCGTTTTTCACTGTTGCAAGGACTGTCTCTCTCATAGGATAATATGGGGGCTACCTTTAAATATGATTAAAGCGTAGATTCCCCTAGAGAGTAGATAGACATGTGGAGTTTGGGGTCCCTGAACTCACAATTTAAAAATACATCTTTTAGTAAAGTTGATTTTAAGATTGTGCCACTTTTAGAAAATGAGCATTTTCTTGCTTAAACCATTCTGTGACTCTGCCTTGTTTGTGGATTCCCTGTCTGGGTCAGTTTGACAGTTGGGTTGTTTTTCACCTCACACCAGACAGTGACACAAAGGGAGCTGGGGTGTAACCTGCATTTCCTGATTAGCCATCTCTGCTAGGAGGGAGGGGTGGAGTGGTCACTCTCATCTGAAAGGACTGTGCCTGCCTCTAACAATGCCGGCTCCAACCCCCTGGTGTGTGTCTGAGGCCTTGCCTGGGCAAGGCAGGATTTCACAAGTAGGTGTGAGTCCCCTTTGAAGAAAGGTGACTTCAAAGACTAAAATGGGTATAAGAAGGGCACCCAAATCTACAGACTTTAGAAACACTTCTGGAATCAAGAGGAACCTCTGCCTGGAGAAGAGCTGTTAGCTGAGGAAGAAGTGCTGCCCTGCCTGTGACTGTGCTTTGTGGAGCTTTCCTGCAGTGCTGCTTCTGCGAGAGTAAGAGGGCAAAGACTGGACTTTGTGTGCCTTCCATCTTGAGAAGAAATCTCCAAGGGCTTGATCTAGAGCTTGCCTCCTGTTGTTTGAAGTCTCAGGGACAGCAAAGACTTCTCTCTGCCAGCACCTGGAGCCTCTGGAGAGACTCCTACTCTGCCCTGTGGTGCCCATCCAGTTCCTGGGACCCTGAAAGGAGAAGCTGGCAGCCTAAAGACAAGAAAATCCACGCACAGAGCGCCGTGCGGGGAAAAGATCGACGCGAATCCGATCGGCGGCTGAAAAACGACGCGGCGCCAGCTCCGCGGCTGAGAAACGACGCTCGCAGGAAACGCGACCGAAGAATCGACGCACGGAGCAGGAGAAACGACGCGCAGCATCGCTGACGGAGGCTGGGAGATCGCAACCTGCGCGGCTGGATCGTCAACTCATCGTGCGGCTGGACTCGAGTACCGCCGTGCGGAGTTATTTTCGACGCACGCCCGCCCGTGCGGGGTTATTTTTGGCGCACACCAGGTACATTTTCACTCTAGCAGCGCTAGTGTGTTTTTAAAACTACTTAAAGACTCTTTTTGATTTTTAATTAATAACTTGACTTGTGTATGGTGGATTTTTGTCGTTTTGGTCTTGTTTTGTTTAGATAAATATTTCCTATTTTTCTAAACCTGTGTTGTGTCATTTTGTAGTGTTTTCATTGAGTTACTGTGTGTGTTGGTACAAATACTTTACGCCTAGCACTCTGAGGTTAAGCCTACTGCTCTGCCAAGCTACCAAGGGGGTAAGCAGGGGTTAGCTGAGGGTGATTCTCTTTTACCCTGACTAGAGTGAGGGTCTTTGCTTGAACAGGGGGTAACCTGACTGTCAACCAAGGACCCCATTTCTAACAGTATGTGAGTAGTACTACTAACCTACTTTAAAATCCAGTTTGAAAACAGACATCAGAGAACTTGGTCCTCCTACTTTCAGGAGAGGAAATAAACCATCTCAGTAAGGAGACTTTCAGGATCTTCACAAAATAATATTTAAGATGGCAGGTGGTGGAGGTCTTTCGTCAGGCTCTTCACTGCTGATTTTTCCAGCAATACACTTCAACCGCTAGGTATTTACTATCTTCATTAATTAATTCTAGGAAAAGTAGAAACACTTATGGCCTGAATTGTAATATATTTCTTAATACTGTGGTAAATATACTCCAAATGGTCCCTCGCACGTTTAGAGTAGATTTGTGTTTTTTTAAGACTCACAAGCATCACAAGGGATACTTATGGAAATCTAGGAACATTCCCATTAGAACATCTTATAGCCAATATATATTTAATCACATATATTTACCACGAAGTACACTGTAATAGTAAGTCAGTGGATGTGCCATTCGCATGTGTTACTTTCTTTCTCCTTAGGGAGCCATTTTCCCATGGAATTGTTTCTCTATAGACAAACCCTTTCCATAAAGCTACATGAAATATATTGGTATGCCTTTCCGTAGTCTCTCATAGAAACAAATCTAAAACTTTTTTCTATAAGGAATTTTCTATAAGTAATTTTGTGTGTGGTTCCAAGGAAATGATGACCATGTAAGATTTGAGTGACTATCCAGTAAGGCATGGCCTGTGTCTGTTCTGCGAATTTTCCATGGACAATTATGCCCTCTCCCAGACAGAACTACGTCCCTCTCCAGAGTCCAAATGCTACACTGGGAGCTTTCCTCCATCTTCTTAAGTGTACATTTTGGGTCAGATTTACGAATAACTTTTGTAGAGCAGGAAAGATTGGACTTAGAGCCTGATTTAGAATTTGAGGGAGGGAAATACTCTGTCACAAACGTGACAGATGTCCCGTCCGCAGCATTACGATCCCATTTTTTCCTATGGAGATCGTAATAAGGTGGAGGGGATATCTGTCACGCTTGTGACAAAGTATTCCATCTGCCAAGATCTAAATCACGCCCTCAATGTTTATTCCTCGTTTAAGACATTGTTAAGTGGGGGGTCTTAAATCTGTCTTGAGAGAATCTTAAAAGCATGCCTGATTTAGGAAGAGTTTTCCCTGGTTCAAAATAGATTGATAAAGCCTTGAGCCAAGATAGAATGGACCCGTCCTTCCTACTTGAAGAAAGTCTCTCTGATCCAAAAGTACTCACAAGCAAGTCAGACTCAAGATGTCTTTTCTTGACCAGCTAAGTTGGTCTAGGTACACACAAATGTGAATAGCAGCTTTTAAAGGAGTAGTACAGAATGCATGATACTTATGGTTGTTTGAGCTAACAGCTTCGCTATGAAGAGATATATATGAATATCGCCTAAAGAAGATGTTCTTTGAAACAAAACAAAAAAATCAGCCAAAGTTTACTTTCCTGTTATTTCGAACGAGTTTTTAGCCTCCATGTCCTGGATAGAACACGCAGTAACAAATGGGTAGTTTTATTTCAGGTAGCTTTACTTTTTTCACTGTGGGTTTATTAATAAGACCATAAGTGGATAACTATTTTAGGCTGACAACGTTGTCTTATCGTTTACAGAGCATTCACATGAGTTCTTTCACTGGCTGCAATTATCATATTTTACCACTGAGGGGCAGGGCATTACAAGAAATACGATGACTATCCTGGTAGTCGAATAAAACCTGTGTGACAGCACCAGGGGTTACGATTTACAAAGATAGTTGTAAATCACACTTCCAGATTTATACCTACATGCAAGTGTAGATGTGCTACTTTTTGAGATTCGCTAACAATCTAAGAATCGGTTTAAAAAAATGTGCTAGGAGCAGGTTTACATGCGTATTCGAGGGAATAGGGCCCCGTGGAGAGCTGGACACAGTCCAGTCTTTCCCCTGGAGCTCCGGGCAAGAAGCAGAAGGCCAGGTAGAGGATAGGTTGCTCCATTGGGCAGGGGAGGGACATCAAGAAAGTACAAAAGGGGGTGGGGTTGGGGGGATCCACCTCTTCTGCGCCAGCAAGTCACGCTGCGCAGAGGTTGGCCACCCGCCCACCCTACAGGTGGGAGAGGAATTGACAGGAGGGGAGTGAAAATGAGTGGCATGGATGGGGGGGGTGCCAGGGGGTACGGTTCATTGCCAGTTTTAGGGCAGGTTGCTCGGCGCGGGCTGCGGATGGGGGAGGGTGGAGAGTCAGATGCAGGCTTGTCCACCCTTCCGGGGGGGGCAAGAAGCAGGTGAAGGATGACATACGGGGGGAGGTCAGAGTCAGGCAAGGGATAGAAGAAAAAGAGGGATGTATGGAAATAAAAGTGGAGTGGGGAGATGCGAAGGATAAGTGGAGGTTTGAAATGTGAATGGATGAAAGGGAGTTACAAGGTTAAAATAAAGGTTGTTATAAGTTCTGTTTATATTTGACGTGTTATGACCATTTGAGCAAGCCAGGCCTTTTACACTAACTAAGGGTGTCAGAGTCTATTTGCTGAGGTCTTGCGGCATTGTCACCAGGATACAATGCCCGCTGTGCCGAGTTTTTCAAAGTGAAGCACTCCAGATGGGGGATTAGTGTCACCTCTACAAAAGCAGATACTTTTTCTCTGCAGGAAAAAAAAAAGTTTTTGCATTGAGAAGCCCCTAGCAAATTTGTGGTTGACCTAATACCCTTCCTAACCTGAAAAGGGACTTACACCATCCCTTGCCTGGAGTACATTTCTAAGGTTGAAAGAGTAAAACAGGAAGAGAGTAGTTTATGAATGTCAACAAACGTACTTGATTGTGGGTGTTCACAAACTTCAAAGACTCACCACGCTCTGGAACGACTTGAAAGAGTAATTAGGTTGAGCATATTTTCCAGCGTGTATCTGGGCTTTTACCCACGCTGACCGCACGCCTATCTCTATCACTCGTTTATGTGCTTGCCCTTCAAAAATCCTTTGTTTTCCTTTGTAAATGCTTTATCTTTGTCCCTCCTTAGGGCAGTTTACTTACCGCCATGGACATCGACCCTGTTACATGTATAATGGCACTTTTGTCGATAACTTTGACTGAGAGCGAACTTCTTTTTCCTTTTGTCTCTCTCTCCACCCTAATGGCGGCGCTTTAAATCCGCTCGCTTATGTCAAATGTTTTATTTTTCATTTTCAGTTTGTGTGGCAAGAAAAGTCCAGTTAGGAATTTAAAAGCTAATAGCTCTAACATGATAAAACGTGATATGCATTCAATTGCAAATGCTTGTTTTTGTAGTGTTGGCAGATTACCGCAGACATGGAGTGCAAGGCCTGGCTGCGTGGCATACACAGCAATAAAACTGATGTAGTTTGATTACTGTTTGGTGCTGGACATGACTAACTAAACCACGCCCGGTTGCTCTTTTATTAATGCTCCAGCATACGCTGGAGTGAACCAACACACTCAGTGTCCACGGAGGACCATATAAACAACCCCTTCTGTCACATCAGCAAAATGGTATATTACTTTCCTGGCCAACCTTAATGAACAAAACGAAACATAACCATCATACAATGAAGGGTTCGTATAAATACACAAGGTTACCATTTACAGCTGCATCTACTGGTCATGCGTTCACACTAGAAAGTTTGCTAGTCAATGGGATGTTGCAGGGTTTTGAAGCACATGATATCTTGGGTGCACACCACGACCTTCTGGACTCTTCTTGAGTCTGGCCTCTCTCTCAGGCTGAGTCAGGGTAGACTCCTGGTCCTGGCTGAGAGAAATTGGTAGGGACCCAGGGGATGACAGACTTCTAGGTGCTGTTCCTGATTGAGGAGATTCAGAGGAGCTTGCTCAGCTAAAGTTCTCAGGCAAGGGATCTTGGATATTATCTGGGTTTATATTGCTCTTGGGGAAATTCTGAACTTTACTGAAGAAAGACACATTCCTCATGATGGTATCATCACCCTGGTAGACTGTGATAATGATACTTAGGGGGTTATTTCAACTTTGGAGGAGGTGTTAATCTGTCCCAAATGTGACGGATATACCACCAGCCGTATTCCGAGTTCCATAGGATATAATGGACTCGTAATACGGCTGGTAGTATATACGTCACTTTACCGTCACTTTTGGGACAGATTAACACCTCCTCCAAAGTTGTAATAACCCCCTTAGTCTTTTGACTACCAGCCTGGGTCTCTGCTCGAAAAGGCAGGTGAAATTTGTTGCCCGGTTACCTGTCTTTGACAAAGACCCAATCCCTGGGTTGAATCGTACTAGGTTGGGCATTCCTCGACGTGCTGGCTCTATGATTGATGGCCTTTCTTTTGTTGATGACTTCTGAGTCATTGATCATGGGTGGCAGCCACATGGGGTAATGAGGAATCGTGTCAGCGAATACTTGACCCATGCTAACATGTCCTGGGGTTCAACCAGTTGTGGAATGAGGGGGTTTGGTGGTATTTGTGCAAGAAACAATAGATAGCTCTCACTACTAACTGGCTGTCTGCGTGGACAATGCAAATCACTTTATTTAGAGTTCTCATGAACCCTTCAACCTCCCCATTGGCTTGAGGCTATTTTGGTGTCACTTTCCAGTGGTGAATGGCCCAGGAGTTGAGATACTCTGTGAATTCTTGTCTGTGAAATGGAATGCTCTTCAATATGCCATGGGTGGCAATCACGTTTTCCAATTTTGTGACCAGCTCTGGGGTGACTGCTGTTCTACAATTTCAACTTCCAGTTACTTTGTGTAGTCATCTGTGACGAATAGAGCGTGCCTCCCATTGGAGATGGCCAAAATCGAGACTGGCATCCCATGCCGTGTGGGGGCCTTCATCAGTGATGTCAGGTGGAGGTGGCTCAAGAGGGCCCATCACTTGACACCAATGACATGACTTTATGGTAGCTTCCACCAGGTCATCCATGCCAGGGAACCAGACCTTGATGCCAAGTCAGTTCTTTGTTTTGTTGATCCCTTGGTGTCCATGGTGGGCTAGTTGGACTGCATATTGGGTCAAGCTAGCAGGAATAACGAGGCGAGGTCCTCTCAGTGGACACCCTCCATTATCTGCAGACAGTCTTGTTGAACATGCAGTAATGATACTAGTATTTTCTGTGCCTCTGGAGTTCTTTGCAGCAGTTGTGCCTTGATGGTTCTCCAATTGTTTGATCGGATTGGAGCTAGAGCGAGCTGCAGGTACTTGTCCTCCTTTGTGGCTTGTTACAGTGTTTCTAGAGATATGGGAAGCGGTTGAGAGCATTCATGATGAAGTGCACATAGGCTTCTGTCGCCTATGCTTCAGCTTCGTCGTGTGTTGCTGCTTGAGGGTGCCGGGAGAGATAGTCAGCCAGATTGTTTGAGTCTGCCCAGAATTCCACCCGACAATCATATTCCTGGAGTTGCAGCATCCATTTTTCAATGCATATATGTATAATTAATTTCGGCATGCCCAGTGTATGTCAATGACCTCCCACTCTTTTTGCAAATACCATTGCTCTGTCTCGGTAAGCAATCGGCTTGCATATGCGACTGGGCCCCAGTCGCCATGAGGTTGTTGTTGAATAAGCACCACCCCATATCCTTTGGGACAGCAGTCCACTGCAATGTTTGTAGGTTTGGCTAGGTCAAACTATGACAACGAGATGCTTCCTTACAGTGTCTCTTTGATCCTTCCTAAAGCATCCTCTTGTCTCAGCCCCCTTGCCCAGGGAGTGGTGGCCTTGGTGAGCTCCCTTTGTGGTTGTGTGGGCTTGAAAGTTCCGGAATAAAACAACAGAAATTGACCATTCCTAAAAACTTCTGCGTTCAGACGTGGTGTTGGATGCCGAAGCTTCTTGGACATCTCTTACTTTGCTTGGGTCCGGTACAATACCTTTTGCTGAGAAGATGTATCCACAGAGGCTTATCCTCTGCTTGAGAAATTCAGATTTCTGTTGGTGTAATGTAAGGCCGGGTTCTCTTATCCTCTGAAGGGCTCCACACAGATGGTAATGACGTTCTTGCATCAATTTGGTGTGGATGAGGATGTCATCACTAAAATTGATGACTCTCAGCACGCCGCTGAGTACTTTGCAAATCATTTTTTGGAAGATTTCTGCAGCACTAGAGATGCCAAAGTGGAGAAGGCATTATCTTCATAGGCCCATGTGGGTTGAGGTCGTGATGTAGCGAGACTCTCAATGTAGTGGTAGTTTATGGTATCCCTATCAAAGGTCGACCTTGAAGAACAACTGAGCTCCATTTAACTCGCCAAGGATGTCGTCTACAGTGGGGGTTAGATGTCGCTCCCATTTGATGACAACATTGGGCAGCCTCATATCCACACAAATGCAGACTTCTCCCGGCTATCTGAGTTTCTTTGTGACGACAATAGGTGAAACCCATTGTGTGGGTGCTCACACCTTCTCAATAATGCCAGCTCTTTCTAACTTGTCCAGTTCTTCTACCACCTTGGTTCTGAGATGGAATGCAATGCAACGGAGTACCAAGGCAATTGGCTGGATGGACTGATCAAAGTAAACTTGACTTCCTTTAATTTGAGGCAGCCAATGCCTTAGAAGATATCTGCAAATTCTTCCAGGAGGGTAGATATTTCTTCTTCTTGTACTCCCAGGGCAAACAAAATTAATTATAAATAGTCTGCTGTCTGGTTGCTGATCAGCATGCCGTGTCCTTCTTTGGCTACATAGATTAATGTTTCGGCACTGATGTCTCCATGGGATATTGGCGTCTGAAAGCATTCTAACAGTGGTATTGGTTTTGTCTGGCCATATGCACCCCGATCTTTGCTTTCATTAATAAAAGAGGTTCACTTAGGAAGTGATAAGTGCTTGCTGACAGTTCAATGGTGGCTCGATTGTTGATGATTGCTGTGAGCTGCTGGCTCCCCATTTTGATTTGGCATTTCAGGACAGGGTGTCGAGCAGATGGGGTGGCTCCTATGGCAAAAATGGTGTGGACTACATAGGCTTCAGTATCATTGTCCATATCTGCTGAGTCGTTGCAAGTTTTTGAAATTACTTGCACAACCTCTTTAGAGGTTTTTAGCTTGGAGGACTGGCAAGCCTTCTCAAAGTGGTTGTATTTTCCACATGCAGCACAGTGTCAACTTTTCGCTAGGCAGTAATTGAGACTGTGGGGAAATCCTCCACTGTATCCACATTCGTAGCACTTGTCTTATGGCATTTTCTGGGTTGGTGGGTTTGAGCGGATTTAGACAACGTTAACTTGTTCTGTTTTAATTGGACGATAAAGAGCAGATTCCATGCAGGAAGCTCTGACTTTCGATAATTCTTTCGACTTCCCTACGGTCAGAATGCTTTGTAGTGATTTTCCTGGTTCCTGGAGGATGGCCTTAGTTTTGTGGATGAGGATCCCTGTATTCATTGTCCACGGATCTCGCACATGCAGGCTAGCTCTATTAGTCAGCTGTGGAATGCATCAAAAGTCTCTTCTGGTTCCTGACGAGCTTGGCGGAATACAAACCGCTCGTGGTCTCTGTTTGTCATTGGTTCAAAATGTCCGTTTAGGCCTCGTATCAGGGTAGCGTATGATTTTGGTGTGTCCGTTGCCAAAGTTTTTGTATATTTTGTGAATGTCTTTCCTGCCTAAATGCAGCAGAGGGTCCTACACCGCTCTGCAAAGATGTCTGCCCCTACGAAGTAAAACTGAAGATGCTCCACCCAGTCTTACTGGCGCAATGGCCAGTATAGATGCCATACTGATATGGTCAAGGATGTGTCACGGCTGTGGCATGGCCTGGGGTAGTTTTGCCGTCTTCTTTCTCTTGCAGTACGAGCACTGTCACCTTTGAGGCTGGGACAGTTTCCAGACTGAGAGTTTTCTGCTGTCTTGCAGTCCTTGTGGCTAGTAATGAAGGGCAGTGCGTGTCCTTGTGTGTTGAGATGCAGCACTCTTAAGCTGCACAATATGGAATATACGTTCTCCTTTGTGGTAATCTCTCCCTCTCATACAGTAACAGCTGGTGTGGCTTAGAGCTGGGTACCTACCTCGTGACAGGGTTGGCATGCAGTGTGGTTCTCACAATTGTTTGTTGTGCTCATGTCTCAATGATGCTCTCCCTGTTGACGTTGTTGTGGTAGGCTAGGAGTGTGTGTGCATTAAGGCTGAGCAGTTTTGTCCTCGGCAGGGCACTTTTTGCATCTTACGACGCTGCGGTGGCAGGCCACGAAGCTAGGTGGGTGCTCGTGTCTTTTCTTTTGTTGAGCCTACTTTATTTTAATAATTGTGTATTTCTTCATTTTTCAGGAGGTGCTTGGTGGTGCTGCAGCCGCGTTGCAACCTGCTGTGCTGGGGGTGGGTGGGGTTCGCACACTTGCCTTGTCGCCAATGTAGCGTTGTCACACTACTGAGCACATGGAGCACAAGGCCGGGCTGAGCGGCATACGCAGCAAAAAAACAGACTGAGTCTGATTACTGTTTGGTGCCAAATGTGACTAACTAAACCACACCCCGGTGCTCTTTTATTAATGCTCCAGCGTATGCTGGAGTTAACCACCATACCCTGCATCCACAAGGGACCATCAGTAAACCAAACCAGCACATCGGCAACATGGTATAGTATGATTTTCACCATCTTTTGTGTGGGATTTACAGGTGCTGAGAATTCTGTGTTGATGGCAGAGTTCTCTGCACTCATAAATGGATGGAAGTCTGCCAGCAATCAGTTTGTGAATTTGCTGTCAGGCCTAAAACAGGCAAAATTGATTGTAAACATTAATCAATAACAGAATTTACCTCTATGAAAAGGGCAGAATCTTTTGTAGAGGAGTGAGTGTCAGGCACATCAACAGCAGGAGACATCTTCTGGGTCTGTTTCGAAATTAACTGTGGATCTCCCTTCATTGTTTTGGTACCATTTGAAATAATGGAAGTAATGTTTAGAAAAATTCGTTGAGGGTAGTGTATTTTGAAGAACACCCAGCTACATTGACATCAACATAACATGGAAATGTCGGATTGGAATCTCCCTCAAAAAATAAAAAGAAAACAGAAAGACAAACTTTGCATTTTAAAAGATATTGGACAGAGTGGCATGTCCAACATGGTGCCCAAGTAAGATGTTCTCTCATGGAGCTCTGCCAGGTCACCTTTAGGTGAGGAAGTCCCGGCTCCCCATAGTGCTCCCTTCTCCACCGCAACACCTTTTTTTTTTATGTAAAATTTTATTAGCTTTATAATGTATTTGAACGGTGCATTTCTCATTCTTATTTATAATGGTTTTAATTAACTGATCAATAAAAATGACAATGACAATGAGAATGACACCTGGGACCATCTCCTGCACACACTGGACAGTGGAGGGAACAGCTTTGCCGGTGGATGGACGCGGTTGGCGTAAATTTCCTGGGTGAGATGCGGAGTGCGGCTACGGGCAAGACGCCAGCCATGACTGGGCCTTGACAGGGCCTGCAACAGCCACAGGCCGTGCTGCGTTATACAGCCCACGCCCACTGCATCAACAACGCAGAGACTCACTGCCGCACGGAACCGCTACAGGAATGGACATCCTGGGGGTGCTGTGACTACCCTGGGGGTGCTGTGGAGGCAACGCAGAAGACAATACCATTGGGTGAGGGGAACTGCTGGGTGCAGCAGCCGATAGCTGCAGTGGTTACTCCTCTGGAGTGCCAGGTACCAGTTGTCCACCCGCGAGGCATGTGGAAGGACTTGGCGGCAGAGACCAGGGCTCTGACCCTCTTGTACGTTGCTGAAGTTGAGAATCCTCTGCCCAATAACAACGGAGTCTCACCGGGAGTAGGTGATGGCAAGGGCTCTGACTAGAGGGGGCAGAGGAGCTTGTGCCCCCTTTTGACTGGACTTACCCCAGGTCAGTGGAAAGGGCCTGTTGGCCTGGGCAAACAGAGGGATTGCCAGGGGGCCAACGCCTTGCCTGGGCCCCTCGCTGGATATTATGCTGGGGTGACCAGCATCCCTCGGCTGACGCCTGGCTGGGCTGGGTCATGAACTATTAGCAGAAGACTCCTGGTGGCATAGTGAAGCCATGATTGAATGCCAGATGGCCACGATCGTGCCCTGCATTAACTGAGTTGCTGATCACAACTGACAGGGATGTGAGGCGAAAACACGCCCTGGGTAGACCTGCGGTGAGGTGCCCCCAGAAAGAGGCGTGCTCCCAACTGGGGACTTAAGTACAGGGTGCTGTGGGGTCATGGCACACTGTGGCATCCTGCTGGGCCCTGTTGGACCGGGAGCCTCCCCTCCACTGCTGCATGCTGCTTGGGCTGAGGCACAGATGGCGGAGAGAAGGTTGCTGGTTACAGGGTGCTGGGCCCTTAAACTAACAGTGGGAGGAACAGCCCTAGGAGACCCGCACTTTGAGCTCACCGGGGCCTGAAATTATTTCCTAGCCATTATGTCAATGGCCCATGAGGCTCGGAAGGACTTTTCCATTAAAGGCATGTTCACAAAGTACTGATCTTTGGCAACAGCTGCAACACATGAAATTCCTCCTGGTGGCCGTCAGACCTAGGACCCACACCGACTCCCTCCGACCATGCCAGAAACCGCAGAATCATCACTGACAACAAGCTCACCATGAAATCACAGAGTAATGCCGTCTCCTCTGCCTGCTTTCTCACTTTGCAAATGATACGTAAGATCTTCAAGTGGCTACCTCTACACATGAGATGCACCAGGACACAGGCCCTCGTCACCAGCTGTCTGGACTACGGCAACAGCCTCTACGTCGGAATCATTGCGCACCTTCTACAGAGATTTCAGACCATACAGAACGCTGCAGCCAGACTCTTCTTCAGCCTTCCCCGACGAGTCCACATCACACCCTACCTCAGGCAACTCCACTGGCTCCCGGTACAGAAGAGATGCCAATTCAAGCTGCTGACCCACACACATAAGGCTCTACACAACCAAGGACCCGTGGACTGGCTTGTAGTGAGTACCAAGGGGTACTTACACCTTGCACCAGGCCCAGGTATCCCTTATTAGTGTATAGGGTGATTAGCAGCATAGGCTGATAGATAATGGTAGCTTAGCAGAGCAGCTTAGGCTGAACTAGGAGACGAGTGAAGCTCCTACAGTACCACTAGTGTCATATGCACAATATCATAAGAAAACACAATACACAGATATACTAAAAATAAAGGTACTTTATTTTTATGACAATATGCCAAAAGTATCTCAGTGAGTACCCTCAGTATGAGGATAGCAAATATACACAAGATATATGTAAACAAAACCAAAATATGCAGTAATAGTATTAGAAAACAGTGCAAACAATGTATAGTTACAATAGGATGCAATGGAGACATACAGGGATAGGGGCAACACAAACCATATACTCCAAAAGTGGAATGCGAACCACAAATGGACCCCAAACCTATGTGACCTTGTAGAGGGTCGCTGGGACTATTAGAAAATAGTAAGGGTTAGAAAAATAGCCCACCCCAAGACCCTGAAAAGTGAGTGCAAAGTGCACTAAAGTTCCCCAAAGGACATAGAAGTCGTGATAGGGGAATTCTGCAGGAAAGACACAAATCAGCAATGCAACAACAATGGATTTCCAGTCGAGGGTACCTGTGGAACAAGGGGACCAAGTCCAAACGTCACAAGCAAGTCGGAGATGGGCAGATGCCCAGGAAATGCCTGCTGTGGGTGCAAAGAAGCTGCTACTGGACAGTAGAAGCTGGAGATTCTGCAGGAACGACAAGGGCTAGGAACTTCCCCTTTGGAGGACGGATCCCCCACGCCGTGGAGAGTCGTGCAGAAGTGTCTTCCTGAAGAAAGACCGCCAACAAGCCTTGCTAGCTGCAAATCGTGCGGTTAGGGTTTTTGGATGCTGCTGTGGCCCAGGAGGGACCAGGATGTCGCCAATTGTGTCTGGGGACAGAAGGGGCGTCGAGCAAGACAAGGAGCCCTCTCAGAAGCAGGCAGCACCCACAGAAGTGCCGGAACAGGCACTACGAAGTGTAGAGAAATGGTGCTCACCCAAAGTCTCGCAAAGGAGTCCCACGTCGCCGGAGGACAACTTAGGAGGTCGTGCAATGCAGGTTAGAGTGCCGTGGACCCAGGCTGGACTGTGCACAAAGGATTTCCGCCGGAAGTGCACGGAGGCTGGAGTAGCTGCAAAAGTCGCGGTTCCCAGCAATGCAGTCTGGCGTGGGGAGGCAAGGACTTACCTCCACCAAACTTGGACTGAAGAGTCACTGGACTGTGGGAGTCACTTGGACAGAGTTGCTGGATTCAAGGGACCTCGCTCGTCGTGCTGAGAGGAGACCCAGGGTACCGGTGATGCAGTTCTTTGGTGCCTGCGGTTGCAGGGGGACGATTCCGTCGACCCACGGGAGATTTCTTCGGAGCTTCTAGTGCAGAGAGGAGGCAGACTACCCCCACAGCATGCACCACCAGGAAAACAGTCGAGAAGGCGGCAGGATCAGCGTTACAGAGTTGCAGTAGTCGTCTTCGCTACTTTGTTGAAGTTTTGCAGGCTTCCAGCGCGGTCAGCAGTCGATTCCTTGGCAGAAGGTGAAGCGAGAGATGCAGAGGAACTCGGATGAGCTCTTGAATTCGTTATCTAAGGAAATCCCCAAAGCAGAGACCCTAAATAGCCAGAAAAGAGGGTTTGGCTACTTAGGAGAGAAGATAGGCTAGCAAAACCTGAAGGAGCCTATCAGAAGGAGTCTCTGACGTCACCTGATGGCACTGGCCACTTAGAGCAGTCCAGTGTGCCAGCAGCACCTCTGTTTCCAAGATGGCAGAGGTCTGGAGCACACTGGAGGAGCTCTGGGCACCTCCCAGGGGAGGTACAGGTCAGGGGAGTGGTCACTCCCCTTTCCTTTGTCCAGTTTCGCGCCAGAGCAGGGCTAAGGGGTCCCTGAACCGGTGTAGACTGGCTTATGCAGAAATGGGCACCATGTGTGCCCATGAAAGCATTTCCAGAGGCTGGGGGAGGCTACTCCTCCCCTGCCTTCACACCATTTTCCAAAGGGAAAGGGTGTAACACCCTCTCTCAGAGGAAGTCCTTTGTTCTGCCATCCTGGGCCAGGCCTGGCTGGACCCCAGGAGGGCAGAAGCCTGTCTGAGGGGCTGGAAGCAGCAGCAGCTGCAGTGAAACCCCGAGAAAGGCAGTTTGGCAGTACCAGGGTCTGTGCTACAGACCACTGGGATCATGGGATTGTGCCAACTATGCCAGGATGGCATAGAGGGGGCAATTCCATGATCATAGACATGTTACATGGCCATATTCGGAGTTACCATTGTGAAGCTACATATAGGTAGTGACCTATATGTAGTGCACGCGTGTAATGGTGTCCCCGCACTCACAAAGTCCGGGGAATTGGCCCTGAACAATGTGGGGGCACCTTGGCTAGTGCCAGGGTGCCCACACACTAAGTAACTTAGCACCCAACCTTTACCAGGTAAAGGTTAGACATAAAGGTGACTTATAAGTTACTTAAGTGCAGTGTAAAATGGCTGTGAAATAACGTGGACGTTATTTCACTCAGGCTGCAGTGGCAGGCCTGTGTAAGAATTGTCAGAGCTCCCTATGGGTGGCAAAAGAAATGCTGCAGCCCATAGGGATCTCCTGGAACCCCAATACCCTGGGTACCTCAGTACCATATACTAGGGAATTATAAGGGTGTTCCAGTAAGCCAATGTAAATTGGTAAAATTGGTCACTAGCCTGTTAGTGACAATTTGAAAGATATGAGAGAGCATAACCACTGAGTTTCTGGTTAGCAGAGCCTCAGTGAGACAGTTAGTCATAACACAGGTAACACATTCAGGCACACTTATGAGCACTGGGGCCCTGGCTGGCAGGGTCCCAGTGACACATACAACTAAAACAACGTATATACAGTGAAAAATGGGGGTAACATGCCAGGCAAGATGGTACTTTCATACACAACCCCCCCCCAAACGAAGGACAATAAGACTAGCCATGACCTGATGAGTCTTCATTGTCTAAGTGGAAATATCTGGAGAGTTCATCTGCATTGGAGTGGCTACTCCCAGGTCTATGTTCCACTGTATAGTCCATTCCCTGTAGGGATATGGACCACCTCAACAATTTAGGATTTTCACCTTTCATTTGTTTTAGCCAAAGTAGAGGTTTGTGGTCTGTCTGAACAATGAAGTGAGTGCCAAACAGGTATGGCCTCAACTTCTTCAGTGCCCAGACCACAGCAAAGGCTTCCCACTCAATGGCAGACCAACACTTTTCTCTAGGGGTCAACCTTCTACTAATAAAAGCAACAGGTTGATCCTGGCCCTCAGAATTAAGTTGTGATAGGACTGCCCCTACTCCTAATTCAGATGCATCAGTTTGGACATAGAATATTTTAGAGTAACAAGGGCTTTTCAGGACAGGTGCAGAGCACATGGCCTGCTTCAGCTCCTCAAAAGCTTTCTGACAGTTTGCTGTCCATAATACCTTTTTAGACATTTTCTTGGATGTGAGGTCATTAAGAGGGGCTGCAATGGAGCCATAGTTCTTGATGAACCTCCTGTAATACCCAGTGAGGCCTAGGAAGGCTCTCACCTGAGTCTGAGTAGTAGGGGGAATCCAATCTATAATAGTTTGGATTTTCCCCTGAAGTGGTGCAATCTGTTCCCCACCAACAAGGTGTCCCAGATAAACCACCTTCCCCTGCCCTATCTGGCACTTTGAAGCCTTGATAGTGAAGCCTGCCTTTTGCAGGGCCTCTAAAACTTTCCATAGGTGGACCAGGTGATCATCCCAACTGGAGCTAAAGACAGCTATATCGTCCAGATATGCTGCACTAAAAGCGTCCAGCCCTTGCAGGACTGTGTTCACCAACCTCTGAAAAGTGGCAGGTGCATTTTTCAATCCAAAAGGCATTACTGTGAATTGGTAATGGCCTCCAATGGTTGAAAATGCAGTTTTAGGTTTAGCATCTTCTGATAGTTTGATCTGCCAATACCCTGCAGTCAAATCAAAAGTGCTTAGATACTTGGCAGATGCCAGTGTATCTATGAGCTCATCTGCCCTGGGTATAGGGTGAGCATCAGTTTTGGTTACCTGGTTGAGACCTCTGTAGTCTACACAAAACCGCATTTCTTTCTTTCCATCCTTGGAATGAGGTTTTGGTACAAGTACCACAGGAGAAGCCCGTGGACTTTCAGAGTGCTCAACCACTCCCAGTTCTAACATTTTCTGCTCCTCTTGCTTTATGCAGTCCCTGACATGGTCAGGCTGCCTATAGATTTTACTTTTGACAGGCAAGCTGTCTCCAGTATCTATAGTGTGCTCACACCAAGAAGTGGTACCTGGCACAGTAGAGAAGAGTTCAGAAAACTGACCCAGGAGATTTATGCAAGGGTCTTTCTGCTCAGCAGTTAGACAGTCAGCCAAAACTACACCTTCCACTAGAGCATCTTGTTCTGTGGAAGAGAAGAGATCAGGTAGAGGATCACTGTCTTCTTCCTGTCCCTCATCAGTTGCCATGAGCAGGGTGAGATCAGCCCTGTCATAGTAGGGTTTAAGGCGATTGACATGGAGCACCCTAAGGGGACTCCTGGCAGTGCCTAAGTCAATTAAGTAGGTGACTTCACCCTTTTTCTCAACAATTGTGTGGGGTCCACTCTTTATCTTGGAGTGCTCTTGGGGCCACAGGCTCCAAGACCCACACTTTCTGCCCTGGTTTGTACTGAACCAAAACAGCCTTCTGGTCATGCCATTGCTTTTGGAGCTCTTGGTTGGCCTGAAGGTTTTTACTGGCCTTTTTCATGTACTCAGCCATCCTTGATCTGAGGCCAAGTACATAATCCACAATATCTTGCTTTGGAGCTTTTAAAGGTTGTTCCCAACCCTCCTTGACAAGTGTTAGTGGACCCCTAACAGGGTGTCCAAAGAGGAGTTCAAAGGGGCTAAAGCCCACTCCTTTCTGGGGTACCTCCCTGTAGGCAAAAAGGAGGCATGGTAAAAGGATATCCCATCTCCTGCGGAGTTTTTCAGGGAGTCCCATAATCATGCCTTTGAGAGTTTTGTTAAATCTCTCCACCAGTCCATTTGTTTGTGGATGATAGGGTGTAGTGAACTTGTAAGTCACACCACACTCCTTCCACATGGCCTTTAAGTAAGCAGACATGAAATTGCTTCCCCTGTCTGATACCACCTCTTTTGGGAAGCCCACCCTGGAAAATATTCCCAGGAGGGCCTTTGCCACTGCAGGTGCTGTAGTGGTCCTTAGAGGAATTGCTTCAGGATATCTTGTGGCATGGTCCACTACCACCAAGATAAACCTATTGCCTGAAGCAGTAGGAGGGTCAAGGGGGCCAACTATGTCAACCCCTACCCTTTCAAAGGGAACCCCAACCACAGGCAGTGGAATAAGGGGTGCCTTTGGAGTGCCACCTGTCTTGCCACTGGCTTGACAGGTTTCACAGGACTTACAAAATTCTTTTGTGTCCTCTGACATTCTAGGCCAATGAAACAAGGGAACAAGTCTGTCCCAAGTTTTCATTTGTCCTAAATGTCCAGCTAGGGGAATGTCGTGGGCTAGAGTTAGGAGGAACTTTCTGTACTCCTGAGGAATCACTAACCTCCTGGCAGTTCCAGGTTTAGGATCCCTTGCTTCAGTGTACAAGAGGTTGTCCTCCCAGTAAACTCTGTGAGAGTCACTGACATCCCCATTAGCTTGTTTGACAGCTTGCTGTCTTAGATCCTCTAGTGTGGGACAGGTTTGCTGTGCCACACTCAGCTCCTCCCTGGCAGGCCCCCCTTCACCCAAAAGCTCAGCAGTGTCTGCTTCCAGCTCCTCTGGTGTAGGTTCTGCACAGGGTGGAAATTCTTCTTCCTCAGAATTAGAATCCACTGTAGAGGGAGGGATAGTAGGAAGTGCTTTACTTCTACTAGCCCTAGCTTTAGGGAGCACTTGGTCCATTGTTCCAGGATCCAAGTTTCCCTGTCCTTTTTGCTTTTTGGCCTGAGCCCTGGTTAAAGCAAAAATATGCCCTGGGATGCCCAGCATTGCTGCATGGGCCTCCAACTCCACATCTGACCAAGCTGATGTCTCCAAATCATTTCCTAGTAGACAGTCTACAGGTAAATCTGAGGCTACCACAACTTTCTTTGGACCAGTAACCCCCCCCCCAGTTGAGATTTACAACAGCCATGGGGTGGCTAAGTGTGTTGTTGTGAGCATCGGTTACTTGGTACTGGTGACCAAGTAGGTGTTGTTCAGGGTGGACCAGTTTCTCTATCACCATTGTGACACTGGCACCTGTGTCCCTGTGGGCCTGAACCTCAACACCATTTATTAGGGGTAGTTGCTTGTACTTATCCATGTTAAGGGGACAAGCAACCAAGGTGGCTAAATCAATAGCCCCCTCAGAGACTAACACAGCCTCTGTGGTCTCCCTAATCAGACCAACCCCAACTAAGTTACCAATAGTGAGCCCAGCTACTCCCTTGGATTGGCTATTAGTAGGTTTGCTCCCACCACCACTGCTATTAGTAGGGACACTAGGTGTAGCAGTACGGGTTGTAGTGGTAGGAGGCTTGGTGCTTTTCTTTGGACAACTGGGATCTGTTGTCCAATGGCCTTTTATTTTACATAAATAGCACCATGGTTTCTTTTCTTTGTTTTGATTAGAAGAGGATTTGGGCCCACCACCCCCACCAGAGTGTTTTTGTGGGCCTGATGAAGACTCATTTTTAGATTTGTCCCCACCCTTGTCAGAAGACTTACCATCCTTCTTCTTGTTGCCATCTTTGTCACCCCCTGTATGAACTTTTCTGTTCACCCTTGTTCTGACCCATTTGTCTGCCTTCTTTCCCAATTCTTGGGGAGAGGTCAGATCAGAGTCCACCAGGTACTGGTGCAACAAACCAGACACACAATTATTAAGTATATGCTCTCTCAGGATCAAGTTATACAGGCTGTCATAATCAGTAACTTTACTGCCATGTAACCACCCCTCCAAGGCCTTCACTGAATGGTCAATGAAATCAACCCAGTCTTGTGAAGACTCCTTTTTGGTCTCTCTGAACTTTATCCTGTATTGTTCAGTGGTTAAGCCATAACCATCCAGGAGTGCATTCTTAAGAATTTTGAAATCATTGGCTTCACTTTCTTTCACAGTAAGGAGCCTATCCCTACCTTTTCCACTAAATGATAGCCATAAGATAGCAGCCCACTGCCTTTGAGGGACATCCTGTACAACACAGGCCCTCTCAAGTGCAGCAAACCACTTGTTAATGTCATCCCCCTCCTTATAAGGGGGAACTATCTTGTGCAGATTCCTAGAATCATGCTCTTTTGCAGGATGACTATTGGGAATACTGCTGCTGCCACCATGGGTTTCTAAACCCAGTTTCTGTCTCTCCTTCTCTACTTCTAAGGACTGTCTATCCAAATCCAGCTGTTGCTTCTTGAGCTTCAGTCTGGTTTGTTCCACTCTCAATCTATTGAGCTCCCTTTCTAACAATCTGTCATCAGGGTGGGTGGGAGGGACATGTCTAGAAACAGAAGTATGATGAGAATGGACAGAAGGAGACCTGTCCCTTACAGAAGGCACCCTAACAGCTTGGTTAACAGAAACATCACTTCTACTGTGGTGAGAATGAATGCTCTTGCTATGATGTGAGACAACACTATCTGTATGGTGTGACTCAACCTCAGTACCAACTATGCTAGGCTGTCTAGTATTGGGCAGGCTAGGAAGTTTCTTTCCTGAATCTTTTCCTAGGGGAGTCCCTGGATCAGATTGGGAACCATTAGCTACTTTTTCAACAGATGGGGCCCTTTTGGCCTTATCTTGTTCTCTAAGCATGTTAAGCAATAATTCCAAAGAAGGATTCTTCCCAACACTCAAACCTCTCTCTATGCAGAGACTCCTTGCTCCTTTCCAGCTAAGGTGGTCATATGCAAGTTTGGACAGATCAACATTTTGGCCTGTGCCAGACATTTTTAGAAAGGGAGTTTAAGTGATAGAAAAAGAGAAAAAAGTTTTCTGAACTTTTAGAAAGACAGAAAAAAAAACTTTTTAAACTTTTAAGAACTTTTTGAAAGTTTAGAGGCACTTTTCAGCACTTTAGAAAAGAGGTGAGAAAAGAAATGCAAAACTTTTTGGTTAGGTGTACATACACTGAACTTGTTTTGTATATTTTTCTCTTATGAAAAGTACACTGACAAAAGTGGTAAGTAGTCTCAAAGCACTTATCCCACCACTGCACAACCAATGTAGGAGGCTGGACTGGCTTGTAGTGAGTACCAAGGGGTACTTACACCTTGCACCAGGCCCAGGTATCCCTTATTAGTGTATAGGGTGTCTAGCAGCATAGGCTGATAGATAATGGTAGCTTAGCAGAGCAGCTTAGGCTGAACTAGGAGACGAGTGAAGCTCCTACAGTACTACTAGTGTCATAGGAAAACAGTCGAGAAGGCGGCAGGATCAGCGTTACAGAGTTGCAGTAGTCGTCTTCGCTACTTTGTTGCAGTTTTGCAGGCTTCCAGCGCGGTCAGCAGTCGATTCCTTGGCAGAAGGTGAAGAGAGAGATGCAGAGGAACTCGGATGAGCTCTTGCATTCGGTATCTAAGGAAATCCCCAAAGCAGAGACCCTAAATAGCCAGAAAAGAGGGTTTGGCTACTTAGGAGAGAAGATAGGCTAGCAACACCTGAAGGAGCCTATCAGAAGGAGTCTCTGACGTCACCTGATGGCACTGGCCACTCAGAGCAGTCCAGTGTGCCAGCAGCACCTCTGTTTCCAAGATGGCAGAGGTCTGGAGCACACTGGAGGAGCTCTGGGCACCTCCCAGGGGAGGTACAGGTCAGGGGAGTGGTCACTCCCCTTTCCTTTGTCCAGTTTCGCGCCAGAGCAGGACTAAGGGGTCCCTGAACCGGTGTAGACTGGCTTATGCAGAAATGGGCACCATGTGTGCCCATGAAAGCATTTCCAGAGGCTGGGGGAGGCTACTCCTCCCCTGCCTTCACACCATTTTCCAAAGGGAGAGGGTGTAACACCCTCTCTCAGAGGAAGTCCTTTGTTCTGCCATCCTGGGCCAGGCCTGGCTGGACCCCAGGAGGGCAGAAGCCTGTCTGAGGGGCTGGCAGCAGCAGCAGCAGCTGCAGTGAAACCCCGGGAAAGGCAGTTTGGCAGTACCAGGGTCTGTGCTACAGACCACTGGGATCACGGGATTGTGCCAACTATGCCAGGATGGCATAGAGGGGGCAATTCCATGATCATAGACATGTTACATGGCCATATTCGGAGTTACCATTGTGAAGCTACATACAGGTAGTGACCTATATGTAGTGCACGCGTGTAATGGTGTCCCCGCACTCACAAAGTCCGGGGAATTGGCCCTGAACAATGTGGGGGCACCTTGGCTAGTGCCAGGGTGCCCACACACTAAGTAACTTAGCACCCAACCTTTACCAGGTAAAGGTTAGACATATAGGTGACTTATAAGTTACTTGAGTGCAGTGTAAAATGGCTGTGAAATAACGTGGACGTTATTTCACTCAGGCTGCAGTGGCAGGCCTGTGTAAGAATTGTCAGAGCTCCCTATGGGTGGCAAAAGAAATGCTGCAGCCCATAGGGATCTCCTGGAACCCCAATACCCTGGGTACCTCAGTACCATATACTAGGGAATTATAAGGGTGTTCCAGTAAGCCAATGTAAATTGGTAAAATTGGCCACTAGCCTGTTAGTGACAATTTGAAAGAAATGAGAGAGCATAACCACTGAGGTTCTGGTTAGCAGAGCCTCAGTGAGACAGTTAGTCATAACACAGGTAACACATTCAGGCACACTTATGAGCACTGGGGCCCTGGCTGGCAGGGTCCCAGTGACACATACAACTAAAACAACATATATACAGTGAAAAATGGGGGTAACATGCCAGGCAAGATGGTACTTTCCTACAATTAACCACCGCCTGAACTTCCACCAACCATTGAGAAGACTACACTTTGACTCCCTTTAACTTGCCCATTCTCCCCGCAACTACCAAAGTAGAAGTAGAGGACACTCCTTTTCTCATGTTGCAGCAAAAACCTGGAACAGCCTCCCCACTCACCTCCGGGCCATCTTCTCACTTCTAGAATTCCAAAGGGCCCTCAAGGCCTGGCTGTTCAATAAAGCCTCCAGGACCTGCAAGCGCCTGGGTACCCTATCTGGTGATTAGCTGCACTTTATAAATCCTGAATGATTTGTTAAGGGACATAGGGGGTCATTACGACCTTGGCGGGCGGCTACCGCCGCCCGCCATGCTGTATCCGCAGTGCGGCTGCCAATGCGGCCGCACTCCAGCGGCCCCCATTACGACATCCCCGCTGGGCCGGCGGGCGCAAACCAAGTTTGCGCCCGCTGGCCCAGCGGGGATGAGGCCGCAACATAGGAGCCGGCTCCTAATGGAGCCGGCGGTGTTGTGGCCGTGCGACGGGTGCAGTTGCACCCGTCGCGCTTTTCACTGTCTGCTATGCAGACAGTGAAAAGCTGGCTGGGGCCCTGTTAGGGGCCCCTGCACTGCCCATGCTAGTGGCATGGGCAGTGCAGGGGTCCCCAGGGGCCCCAGGACACCCCTTACCGCCAGCCTCTTCCTGGCGGTGCAAACCGCCAGAAACAGGCTGGCGGTAGGAGTGTCATAATCCCCAGGGCAGCGCTGCTTGCAGCGCTGCCCTGGCGGACTATCACCGCCGGGGCTAAAACGGCGGGAAACCGCCGGCCCCGGCGGTGCGACCGCGGCACTTCCGCCGGGGTCGTAATAGGGCAGGAAGCACCGCCAGCCTGTTGGTGGTGCTTCCGTCATTTTAGCCCTGGCGGTCTCGGACCGCCAGGGTCAAAATGACTCCCAAAGCCCTTCATGAAGAAAGGCGACAGAGCCGGGGATGGATCAATGGAGGCGCTTACTCCTGCCACCACCGCCTTGGGGGGCTGCAAGGATGAGGATGCTTCAGTCATGCAGACATTCCTTGAAAGCCTCTTCAGTACCCTAAGGGACGACATAGCAGCCCTGAAACAGGAACTGGCAGCTGACATTAATGACATTAGAAGGAATATGGGTAAACTGGAACAGAGGGTCGACTCCTTGGAACACACTCACGACTCCCACAATAAAGAATTGGAGGAACACCGCCACAAAATTATCGGCCTCAGGGATAAAACGGCTGACCTTAACTACCAACTGGAGGATTTAGAGAACAGGTGGAGCCCCTGTAACATATTCATTAAAGGCATCCCACTGCAGGCAGATTCTGGGAAGTTGGAAGACTATGTTCACCAGCTATTCCATCAGGTGGCACCGGCACTAGCTGATCAGGAAATGTTGCTAAAAAAATACTTTTTCCTCACATTTCGGTGACAGAAAGTTCTGAAATCTGAGAGGAGCCACAAATTTCCTTCCACCCAGCGTTCCCCCAAGACTCCCAATAAAAATGGTACCTCACTTGTATGGTTAGGCCTAGTGCCCGCAACAGGAAATGCCCCAAAACACAAAGTGGACTCATCACATTTTCTGAAAGAAAACAGAGGTGTTTTTTACAAAGTGCCTACCTGTGGATTTTGGCCTCTAGCTCAGCCGGCACCTAGGGAAACCTACCAAACGTGTGCATTTTTTTAAACTAGAGACCTAGGTTAATCCAAGATGGGGTGACTTGTGGGGCTCTCACCAGGTTCTGTTACCCAGAATCCTTTGCAAACCTCAAAATGTGGCTAAAAAAACATTTTTTCCTGGAATCTGAGAGGAGCCACAAAGTTCCTTCCACCCAGCGTTCCCCCAAGTCTCCCGATAAAAATGGTACCTCACTTGTGTGGGTAGGCCTTGTGCTCACAACAGGAAATGCCCCAAAACACTATCTGGACACATTCAAATGATCAAATAGAAAACTATCTGTTTTTGCGGGTAGAGGGCACCTGCGTTTTTGGTCCTGGCCTCAGCAGCAATCTAGGGAAACCTACCAAAACCCAGACATTTCTGAAAACTAGACACCACCACCCCACTATTTTCTTTCATTTGTTTTATTCCCTGGCATCTAGTAGACTTTCTGTCCCCCCTGGGTGTGGATCTGTGGGATTTGCCCAATCTGCCCACTGGTGGGCAGGACAACTTTGGCCCTATTTATTTGGGGTGGGGGTATGGCCATAGCCCCAACCTCTTATTTTGAAAAATAAATGTTAGCTGGTCTCTGGTGGGCTTTCTGCCCCCTTTGGGGGCAGATGGGCCTTCCAAAAATAGGTCAATCTGCCCCCAAGGGGGGCAGTTATGGCCAACAGTAATGTGCCCCTATGAGGAGCGACCCTTGCCCAAGGGGGTGCCCCCAAATAAAACACACACATAGACACACACCAATCCATGGTGTCTAGAGGTTTCCGCCCCTTTTTGGGGGCAGATTGGCCTAACAAAAATAGGCCGATCTGCCCCTAAGGGGGGCAGAAATGGCTCAATACAATTTGCCCCCCAGGGAGCGACCCTTGACTAAGGGGTCTCTCCCCATACATAAAAACATAAAGTAAATAACAAAATATATATATCCCTGGTGTCTAGAGGTTTCTGCCCCCCTGGGGGCAGATCCACCTAATTATATTTGTCTGATCTGCCTCCAGCGGGGGCAGAAAAGGCCTAAAAATAGTTTGCCCCCCCCCCCCTAGTGAGCGGCCCTTGCCAAAGGGGCCACTCCCCTTGTGTGTTAGTATAAACAAATGAAAATTCCCTGGTGTCTTGTGGTTTCTGCCCCGGGGGGGGGGCAGAAATGGCCTAAAAATTATTTGGCCCCCCGGGAGCGACCCTTGCCTAAAGGGTCACTCCCCAAACATGAAAAAATAAAAAGAAACAAAAAGAAATTTATCTCTGGTGTCTAGTGGTTTTTTGCCCCCCCCTCCCCCCACCGGGGGCAAAAATGGCCTAAAAATCATTTGCACCCCGGGGAGCGGCCCTGGCCCAAGGGGCTGCTCCCCTTATGCGCAAGTACAAAAAAGAAAAAAAAAATCCCTGGTGTCTAGTGGTTTCTGTCCCCAGGGAGGGCAGAAATGGCCTAATAATAATTTGCCCTCCCCGGGAGCGACCCTTGCCCAAGGGGTCACTCCCGGAACATAAAAAAATAAAAAAAACAATAAATAAAATTATCCCTGGTGTCTAGTGGATTTCTGCCCCCAAGGGGGGCAGAAATGGCCTAGGAATAATTTGCCCCCCGAGGAGCGGCCCTTGCCCAAGGGGCCGCTCCCCTTATTTCATATAACAAAAAAAATAATTCCTTGGTGTCTAGTGGGCATTTCTGCTGCCCAATCGCATCGCGATCGGGCAGCAGAAAGGCTCAGAGAGACATGAAAGGAGAGGAAAGGCCTTTCCTCTCCTTTCATGCCTCTCTGCTCCCTCCACTTGATTGGAGGAGAAATGCTTTTGCACTTGTCCTTTGATCAGCGGCGCCCGGGGGAAGGCCCCTGATGAAGTCAGCACGCAAAAGCTTGCTGTTGTCACCAGACGCCACTGGGGGGTCTGGAGGGTGGGGTTGGAAGGGGAAGCAATTCCCCTTCCATCTCTGCCCAGGGGAGGGGGATGCTCGGCCATGTGGGGGAGCGCTTGCGCTCCCCCCGGGGACCCATAGAAGGGGGAGCTGGTCTCGCCCGGTGCCGAGGGCGAGACCAGCTCGTCCAGGGCACTCTAGGGGTTAAAAACAAATACATTTAAAAATATCATTAAAAAATGTGTTGTACAATGCACCTTTTTGCCATTTTTTCCCAAGTTTTCTGGGAAGGATAGAACCCTCCAACCCCATTGCAGTGGTCAGGCTCATTTGCTATGCACCTGTTAGCACGTCGGTCCTTAATAAGCAACCTTACAAGGTGATGTGCATGGATCGATGAACCTCTTGATTCGCATGGAGTATCCTAGCTATGATGTGACCAATGTTCTCAGTAGTCAATGCATAAAATTCAATAACTATGAGTCAAATCATCAATCAATAGGTCAATAAAAACAATAAACATTACACCATGACCTATCAGCCATGAATAACCACACCTCAATATACGTTTTAGTAATTTTATTTCCCTATTGATTACAATACTAAGTCAGGAGATTAATCCAAACGCAATTCAATTTGATTAAAACCCAGCATCAAATTGTTAGAAGACGCCAAAAACGTAAACTAATCAAAGCTTGTATCCAAGCACATTCTAAAGCATTAACATAGGTCAATAAGAGAATCACAGACAATAATTCCTTCCTAGTCATGAAGTTCAGCAAACCAGTCCGTCAACCAATTATCTTGGTAATCTGTCAACGTCATCTAAGGAAACCCTCATCTAACCCAGATTAGCATTCGCATGTGGGACTTCATGCAAAACAATTTAGAAAATAGGAATTAAGAAAAAACATCTAGCTAAGAATACATTTCTAATGAAGACATTTGCGTTAACAGACCCTATGGGGGCTGATCTGACACAATTTGCCAGGCCTGCTTTGGGTTCGCAGTCCAGGCCCTGGTGGGTGTAGTGCTTAAGAATTGTACATGTTAGGACCACGTACTTAGAGGAGGAATTATGAAGGACATTATGGGGGTCATTCCGACCCACGGAAGCACCGCCAACAGGCTGGCGGTGCTTCAATGCCCATTCTGACCTGAATCCGGCAGTTTCCCGCCGGATTTCCCCTGCTTGGGCTGAATCTCCATGGCGGCGCTGCAAGCAGCGCCGCCATGGAGATTCCGACCCCCTTCCCGCCATCCTGTTCCTGGCAGTTTTTACCGCCAGGAACAGGATGGCGGGAACGGGTGTCGTGGGGCCCCCTAACAGGGCCCCATAAAGATTTTCACTGTCTGCATTGCAGACAGTGAAAATCGCGATGGGTGCAACTGCACCCGTCGCACCCCTGCAACTCAGCCGGCTCCATTCGGAGCCGGCTTCATCGTTGCAGGGCCTTTCCCACTGGGCCGGCGGGCGCCCCTTTGGCGGGCGCCCGCCGGCCCAGCGGGAAAGCCAGAATGGCATCTGCGGTCTTTTGACCGCAGAGCGGCCAAGTGGCGGTTCCCGTCCGGCGGGCGTCGCCCGCCGCCCGGCGGGCGTCATCCGCCACCCGCCGAAGTTAAAATGAGGCCCTATGTAATCAATAAAGTAGGTAACAGGGTGTAGTCCTAACTGTTATTGGGATATCATGAGTTAGTTACGTGATGTAGGCTGAGGAGTAAAGACGTTAATTTCGAGCCCCGGGTGTGATGTATTCCTATGCATGCTACTGGGCTGGGGAGGATGCAATAACTGGCAACAAGTAGGGAATACATGCCCAGAAGAAATAGAAGTGTTCTCCCTGAGAGTTTGAAAGAAATAGCAAACTGCTCAAGCATGCCACGTGCGCCCATGCTGAAACGAAGAAACCTTCAGTTGGTGTATGTGGAGTGCAAGCGCAACACCAGCCTGTATGATGCCTCGTGAAGAAGTTGAAGGCACGTCAAGGGAGCATGATTGGAAAAGCCCACCAAGACTTGCTGACCAAGGCTGAGGAACCAGAAGGTGCTGTGCCATAACACTGAGCCATCAGTCATTCAAAGAAAATGCTAAATGCATTGACAACCAGGTACAACATAAAATGCAGCGAAAATAATAGATAATGCTAGAAGGAGGTGACAACCAGGTAATATGTTTAAGGCAGCGGCAGCCAGATACCATGCTAGAAGGCAGTAACAGCCAGTTACGAGAAGGGAACTCACTCACCGGTCATACGACTGCAAGTTCGGACGAGGTGGCCCTAGAGCAAACACAGGGTCATCCTCACAAGACTGTTGGACCCCGGAGAAGCAGCCTAAGACCAAGGAAGACAGCAGTTGGTGGCCTGCAACCGCTTTTCTAACACCTCCGCCACCGTTCGATACCACCAAAAAACTGAATATTGGCAACAGGTGGAGCACTTGGATTGAGACTTTTGCTGATTTCATAGATACTTTGGAAGAACCAAATGATGAGAAAATCATTAAATACCTAAATAAACTTGCTGGTAAAGGAATAAAAGAAGTGATAAAGAAACTCTCACATCTCTCACATACTGTGACAATGTCTTCCTGTCAAATCAAAGAAGCGTTAGGAGCCACGTTCAAGCCGATGCCAAACATCGACTATGAAAGATACATTTCAATCAAGCGAGACAACAAGTTGATGAAATGATGAATTAGTTTTTGAAAGACTTTCAATGAATGCAATTATGAAGCTATGTGACTCAGAGTCATTGATGGTTGTTTGTCGGACTCATTCAGAAGGTGCATGTTGCAAGAGACCCTCAGTCTAGAAAAAGTATTGATGGCTGCTAAAGCTGAGGAACGAGCTGATCGGCAAGCCACCGACATGGAAGTGGGATCAGCAAAAGGTGAATAGGCCCTGGTCATGGAGAGTTGACACCAGCACCAAGCAGCAGCTCACTAGTTGACAATTGTCAAATGAAGAAAGACTGTGTTTCTGATGTGGATTTTCATTCCACATGAGAATAAATGTCTAGCCATCAGACAAACGTGCAAAGAGTGTGGAAAGGAGAACCACTTTATAATAGTTTGTAAGGAGAAGAAAAACCCAAGATCGTCGTGGTAGGAGGAGAAGATGGGTGCCATAATGCTCCAGAAGCATTTGTGCCACACTTGCAAAGACAAATAATGAACTCCACTGAGACAGCTCAAAACCAAACAAAGTTGACCGCCATCAAGTTCATCCTGCAAGAGTTCTTTGACATCACCATCAAGAGACAGTGAAGAGGGTGAATGTGCAATTAAAATAGATAAAGAGGAACGACAAGCATGATTGGGCCTTGCCGCATACAGGGAAGAATAAAGAAGGGCAGAAACAAGTGAGCTGAGAAAGCAAAAGAACTTGTATGGACATTGATGTAAAATCACACTGGAAGTCAATGATTGCTCAGTGACGTTTGTAATTAAGAGTGCTGCATCGATCAACATCATGACAGTTGAACAATTTCACAGTCTGGTACCTGTACCATGACTCAAAGCATCAAGTATGAAGATGTACACATGGGCTGCTTCCAATCATTGCGAAGTTGATGATCATTCATAGGGACCCTGAGGCACAAGTAGACATCTGTGCAGTCCCCAATTCATGTTATTTAAGGGACTCCATCCAGTGCATGCCTACTTAGCTCTACAACTACTGTTGACATGGGGCTGGTATCCATCAATTATAACTTTGAAATTGTGAGTCAGTCCCCATCACTGCTTCATGGTCTAGGAAATCTCAAAATTATGAAGATGCGACTTCACAATAACTAAAATATCAGGCTTGATGCACAGCGACACCGCAAGTTAGCATTTCACTTACAAAAAGAAGTTGAGAAAGAGCTTGAAAATTTGCTGAAACATGACATCATTGAGCCCTGTACTGGTCCTACGCCATGGGTGTTGTCCATCATGATAGTGCCGTATAAGGACAGTGGAGGTGCCGTGTGCATCTGCGTGGATATGCGCCAAGCCAAAAAAGCTTTTGAGAGAGACAGACATCCTGGTCTGCATTTTGCAGATATGATCATGCAATTAAATGAAGCCAAAGTTTTCTCCCATCATGATCTGAACAAGGGCTACCATCAACTTGAATTGAAGGAGAATTGTAGGTGGGTACCTCATTTTCAACTTGTGTTGTTTTTTTAGACACAAAAGTTTAAGCTTTGGAGTGTCATTTGCTACAGAAATATTCCAAGATGTCATACGTAGGATTATTCAGCCTGTGACACATGCCTACAGTGATGATATACTGGTATTTGGTGCAAAAAGGAAGGAGTATAAGAAGGCCCTCAAACAAGTGTGTCAATTACTTACAGATGCAGGCTTTACCTTAAATCCTAAAAAGTGTTAATTTCACAAAACAAAGCTCAAGTTCTTGGGCATGTGTTTTCTGATGTGGGCACAAATCCTGATCCTGACAAAGTATGAGCACTATCAGCCACCTGCCCTCCAATAGATGTTACCATGGTATGGTCTTTCTTCTGCCTGGCCAGTTATTGTTCAAGATACATTTGTGACTTTGCCATGGTGTGTGTCTCTTTGCGAGACCTGACAAAGCGAAATGTCCAGTTCCGATGGTTCGCTGAATGTGTTCGCAGTTTCAAGAATATAAAACTTGCCATTGAAAATGCAACTGAAATGGGTTACTTTGATCCTAAATTGCACACTGAGATTACTGTTGATGTGAGACCAGTGGGGTTGGATGCGATCCTTGCTCAGCACAGTGGACAAATGAATGCTTGCATACACATTGTGGCATACGCCAGTCAACGTTTGTGTGACGCAGAACGTGCCTATTCCCAGTCAGAAAAGGAGAGTAAGGCAGTGATGTAGGCCTGTGAATATTTTCATGTATTTCTGTATGGGAAGTATTTAACAATGGTCAGTGATCACCAGGCGTTACTCATCGTTTTTAGCAATCTGAAGGCCAAAATGCCTCCTCGCATAGAGAGGTGGGAGTTGTGTCTACAAGTGTATGACTATACAATTGTGTACAAGCCAGGCAAAAATCAGAATCCTGCTGATTATTTCTCACGGGTACCATTAGAGTGGCATAATTCAATGTTGAAATGTGCTGAGGAGAACACTAACTTCATTGTAAAGTCCAGCATGCCTGCAGCTATGTCCATTGAGCAGATAATTGCCGCTACCAATGCTGAGAAGTACATATGTGCCCTTAAAGACATTATTGCAACCAGTCATGGAAACGGAGTATTAGACCTTTAAGTGATGATGTTGAATTTCCAAAATACTGCAATGTCCAAGATGAACTCTCTGTGACCAAAAATGGGATTGTACTAAGGGGATGCTGGATTGTCATACCTGTGAGTTTGAGACAGCAAGTGATTGAATTTGCACACGAAGGCCATTGTGGCCACAAAGTGGGCATTGGGAGATTATGTTTGGTTCCCTTGCTTGGACAAGAATGTAGAGAGGGAATTAAAGGAGTGCCATTTATACAACTGCCTGTCTCCCAAGGTGACCTAGCATCCCCTGACAATGTTCAATCTCACCGCACATCTCTGGGAGAGAAATTACTTCTTTTGGCCTTTGGCCAATGGCCATCACCTTATGGTGATCGTTGACTAACACTCCCTGCTTCCTTTGGTAGAATACATTATCCACAAACCACGACAAAGTAATTGAGCAGTTGGATAACATCTTTGTAGTGTGGGGCATTCCAAACAATCTCAATGCTGACAATTATCCACTGTTCAACAGCAAAAAGTTCAATGAGTTTCTAGCTGGTCTTAACATCAGGCATCAGAAATGCCCACCTTTGTGACCTCAAGCCAATGGTGTTGTGTAAAGATTTATGGGGACTCTGAAACAGGAGATTCAATGTGCATCCATAGAGTGAGTTGTTTTGAGTCAGGCGTTATGCCAAGCCCTCTGTGTTTATGGATCAACCCCTTGTTCCACTACAGATGAGAGTCCTGCCACTCTAATGTTCAAGACAGCCATGAAAATCTAATTACAATAGTGGACACATAAACTAACTTGACAGGATGAAGTGACTTGTGCTACTGATTCTACTTGGAAACATTGAATGAAGATGTATGCTGATTGACGTCGTCAAACTTGAGATGTGTTCAAAGAGAGTGATTTGGTCCTCCTCAAATAAAAGTGAAAGAGGACAGAACCCCCATTTGACGATGAACCTTTAAAATTTGTGACGTAAAAGGGAAATATGTTAACATGCATTGTCCCAGCAAATCCATCAGAAGGGTCTCATCCCGCCTACAGTGTTAGTCCTCCAGACTCCCTTCCACAGCAATAGGATCAACCAGCAAGAAAAATACTTAGGGTGAGGGATAGAAACCTCGTTGAACAGTGTTTTTTTAACGTTTATCTTTACCTATACTAAAGCAGATATGATAATTAAAATTAATAATGATTTTTTATGTATGTTAAATATTAAAAAATTGTACAAATAAATAAAAATAATGTACACGTTTGAAAATGTGCCCTCGGAGAGCGATCACCAAGATTCACAAATGTGCAAATAAAATGAATGACATGTATGAAATATAGAAAAACGTATTGAATAATGTAATAGTATGTCATATTGAGATATATATATAACGTATGTTTTGCATTATATTGTAGAGTTAACTTAGCCGAAGTTGTGGCCTAGTCTTGCCAGGCCTCATGCAGAAGCTGCATTATTAACGCAATGTAGAGAAGCTAATGTGCTGGACTAACCATGAACCGCTTATTGTTTAATAAATTCTGCTCAGCAAAACTTTCTATGCGTGAACCGATGAACAGGAGATGACGGAATAAAAGTTTGTAACCAAACTGGTGTAAAGCAGACGGGATGTACTTTCCCAGGACTCGAACTATAGAGACACTCACTGGAGAAGAAGATGCAACATTTTTGACACCTGACAAGCCGGATGATGAGAACATCGCAAGGTGAACCAATCAGCAATCTGAGGACTGTATAATATTAAAATTCATAGATTTCTAGTAAATATACAATTGGACAGAGTCATAACTGGTGATTAATTGACCAATTAGGAATTGGGGGATAGGCTGTTTGACTTTGATATAATACCGTGACAAAGGGGGAAAACTTCAGAAGAGAATAGAGGAAATGTTAGGTGCAGATATCAAGAGAGAGACCTTATTCCAAAATTGATGCAATATTGGGAAGAAGAGATTTGAGATTCTGTCATTGGGCTCACGCTCTTGAGAGCCTGATGTGATGCTGATCGATTGATGACCTGAAGACGAAGAATGACTTTGTTGGTGATCCATACTGTGGATAGGTAGCTATGACAATGTGTCTAAATTACCTTGTGCCTTTTCTTTCTAGGTACCAACTGCTCTGTCTAAATAGCTTTTCTCCTAAACTAGATGTTTTTCCAAATTCATGTTCTAAACTGTTTTAGCATTAAGTCCCACATGCTAATGCTAATCTGGGTTAGGTAGGTTCCTGTTCTAAGACATTGACATATACGGTGACAAATGTTTGATGGACTGATTTGCTGAACTCTGCTACTCAGGTTAACATATTCATTGTTATTAGCTTATGTTGAAGCATTTGAATGCATGTTTTCTCAAATTCTGATTAGATTATGTTATTGGTGGTCACTAATGAATTAATCTTGAGTTGATTTGAATAAAGTTTGAATTAACCCCATGACTTAGTATTGTAACTAATAGGGAAATAAAATTGCTAAAACGTATATTGAGTTGTGGTTAGTCATGAATGTTGACGTTATTACCTACTGATTAATGTTTTGCTTAACGGTTATTGGCTTGTGTACTGATGAACATTGGTTACACCGTCACTAGGATAATCCATGCAAATCAAAAGGTTCATCGACCTATACACGCCCCCCTTATAAGTTTACTTATTAAGGACCGGGCGTGCGAGCACCTATAACAAACTGTCTAACTATTATTTCCACAGAGTCTTCCGAACCCACTCCATTTTAATGGTTGAGCGTTTACATGAATTAGGCTAACATAGAAAATAATGTGTGCCTTGGAGAATGTGCCCACTTGAGTGCCCACCTTCACACTTTTAGTTTAAATAACGTGTACATGTGCAATAAATGTATTAGTGAATCATATTAACGTAGTAGTATTATGTATTTGCTTAAATATAACAAGGCATTGATTAATTACGAGGTTTGGGCCAAGTCGTCAGAGCCTCATGTTTAGTTGCATGGCATAAATACATTTTTGTAAATGTTTTGTGAAAACAGAAAATTAATCTTGACCATTGCTCACACTGAGCTGACCAAGCGATTTGTAAATGTCTTAAACTTTCTCATGAGAACTGTTTGCTGAAATGTCCTGCGCTAGATGTTGATACTTTGTAGATTTGATGCATGAGAAAAAGACTTTCCCAGGAGCCAACAATGGCTGCACTGACTGCAGCTAGGATTGCAAATAAAAAGTTACCCGATGAAGCTGACGATGGGAACAGGAAAAGAAGAGCCAAACATTGACGTGTGAAAGACTGTCTAGTTATATTTTAGATTTAGGTTTTAGAGAATATTGGTCCTACTGTGAACGTACGTTTTTCTGCCCAATGATGGCGTGAGAAGATCATTTATAGAGTTTTAACTTTTGCCTGATCGCACTTAAGACTTTTAGTTCATTCCATGTCCTTTTGTCAATCAGTTTGGTTGTTCTAGCCCATTCTCCACCTTTAGTTGTCCTGTTCGCGTAGCTGAGCAGTTCCTGATGTGTTCCTTTCCTAACTTTAGCTTTGTTTATTAGTCTGTTAATGGTAGATGCTGATTCCTTAGTTTAATGTTTTCCACATTGGTTCAGCAAACTTAGAGCCCAGCTGTGGCTGAGCCATTGCCCTCTACTATCCCATTGCTGACGTTGTCCAACTGACAAAGAAACTGCAGCTTACTGATCCACTGAGGAGAGGTATAACGAAATGCTAATGTTTCTATTGTAGATTTTTGTTCTTTTCTTTTAGGTACCAACTGCTATTTTAATAGAGTCTGAGTTAGATATTTCCCAAATTAACTTTCAACTAAATTATTTTTGCATGAAGCCCAAACATGCTATTCTAATGAGAGGGTTAGTTAGCATGCCCAATGTGTTGACAAATGTTATTAACAAAGAATTTATGTTGTTTATCTGTTGAATCTAGATGAATGCTATCTCTGTTGTTTAGTTGTTGATGTTTTTAATCTGTACGGGTTGTCCAATCATAAATGCATTAGTTAAATTGAGAATCTTTCGCCGCTTTGGTCAGCTTGTGTTGTTTGTATGTGCTTATCATTTGGTTTTGAGATTAATTTACGTGATATTAGCATTGTATAGGGAAACAAACATTACAATTTTACTAAAAGGTGTGGTTATTCATGGCCACATAGGTCATGGTGCGTGAAGATAACTGACTCAAAGTTTCTGATAATTGGTTGGTTGATCATGTTATGTTGTTGCTGGTCAGATTATGAGTAAAGATTGTACAAATGGAATTACTCTAGGCGTAGTCAAAAGGTCCATCAGACCTCTGACGCGTCCCCTTATAAATTATCAGAGATCAAATAAGGCCAGACGCGCTCACACCCTTAATGATTATGGACTCCCAAACTCTGTACACATTGAGCTTTACTCTTTTTGTTGTTTCCTTTTATTTTTTTGCCCTACAGACTACACCCGAGTTTGTTTTTAAATAAAAGCCGACATATGCAGCCCATTTTCTAACATCCCCATGATACAGTTTCCTCTCACAGGAAAGTATTTTAGTTGCAGTACTACCGCACCGAAAAGTTAATCCACCCAGACAGACACAACTTCGCACAAAAAGCAACACCGCGCTTGAGCTTTTTATTTTGATATCGTCTACAGTTTAACATAATCGATGCAGGACACGTGCGGTGCATGTACACTTCTTTCGACTGTGAAAAGACAAGTTCTTCTTCACACTAACTCCTCTGTGTAGTGGTCGTCAGGAGCGTCCACCCTCTCCACCCGCGGTCTATGTAGACTACAATTCCCGTGAGCCACCGCTGCTGTCACCGCGCAGGAGCAGGCGGAGGCTTCACCTTTGGTCCTTTCGCTTTCGCGGGTAAAGTGAAAAAACATTAACTGTAAAGCTGTAGCTCTCTCTGAAAAGGAACAGGAGTCTCTAGAGGGTCGTACTTGTGAGGGAAGAGAGTATGGACGAGGCGGCGGGTGCCGAAGAGCCGGTGCGCTGCCCTGTCTGCTCCCAGGAACTGCCTCCCTCCCGTATCAACGCCCACCTGGACCGCTGCCTGCAGCCCCCCGCGGTCCCCTGTCATAACGGCGCCCCGGGCTCCCCTACGGCCACGGCGGTACCCGAGGAAGGGTCTCACAGCGCCAAGAAGCGGCGTCTGTCTCCGAACGCAGCCCCGTTCCCCCTCTTCCACAAGCAGCGCCCCGGCGGGGAGGGCGCATCCTGCCCTGCGCTGTCGGCCAGCAGCCCGAGCCCCGCGGCCGGCCCCACGCCCCAGCCCGAGGCGGGGAAGAGCATTCCAGAAAAGCTGGAGGGTAAGCCCTTGGCGGACAAGATGCGGCCTACTACCCTGGAGGAGTACATGGGGCAGAGCAAGGTGCTGGGGACGGACACGCTGCTCAGGAGCCTGTTGGAGTCCAACGAAGTGCCCTCCATCATCCTGTGGGGGCCTCCGGGATGTGGCAAGGTGAGCCCCGTGTAAGATAAGCAGCAGGGGACTTTAGAGAGCAGCTGCAGTCTTGTATTATTGATGGAAAACCATCTTTGGCAACATTTTGTATCTGGTAAGAAGGAGATTCTTGGGGAAAAAAATCGATTCTCCTGCTTAAATCTGATCTGTTGGCATTTATGGAATACAACAACACAGAGGTACACCCTCCAGTCATGCTACAGGAGAACTCACATTGTATTAATTGCTAGCCTCACGCATTCAGCATTTGTGTTAACTTCTCACTCGCACTAGGCTAAATGCGACAACTCGTGCTTAGGGCTAGAACCTAAACATTAAATTAAACTCATCTCTGAAGTCTTCTGTTGGCAGAACCGCTCCAGAAAGTAATGGTGTAATGGACCGCAGGTGGAGCCATATAAATACAATTATTGGTGAGGTCCAGGGTCTCCTGGCACAATTTTGGATATTAATGGAAAAGAGTTGCTGGTGGAACGGAGTGCGGCAAGTTTATCCACTTGCCAAATATGTGCAATTTCATGTGTATTTAAAGTTGTACAAAACTTCATGTCTTTGATTGATTCTTCCCTTTTTGCTTCCACACTAGCCCCATCTGGTACTGCAACCGCTGATAAGTCACTCTCCCTCTGCTTGAATGGCATTGTACTCCACACATACATTCAGAACGTTTCCATGAGGTTAAGTGTGCCTGTCCTACGTACCGAGCTCTCTGTACTCATTCACTTGTACTTGAGTAAATAACATTACATCTGCTGCTCCAACTTCTGGGCCCTTCTTTCTACCCTGTACTGGCGCATCTAGCACCTCTTACCTCTGGGATCTGAATGCTAAAACAGCATGAGATAACGCCAAACATCTGCTTCTAGGATTTAGCAGTGACAATGCACTTACTAGTTTTAGATACTACATGACTGAGTTTACCTGCCAGACATCTCATACCGAAGTGGCACAGATTACTCAACACCTGCTCTCGCAGGTGCCATTTTTCACACATTGGTTTATGAGTCCTTGCAAAGAAGTCTGTTCTTCAAGAAATAACTGTCCTAGCATGCATTCGATTTAGGAAAGGTCTGGCCAGTCAAAAATGATTCGAGCTGTACTCCCTGCCCCTACGTGATACAATCCAGTTTCTGTGCCCCCACGTGAATGCGTGGGTCTTGCTGGACGCATAGCCGTCCTGGCACAGCAGCATTGTCTGACCTTATCAGTTGCTACCTTTATTTAGACATATTGCAACCTCTCCAAATTAGCAGTCAGTAGTATGCTTGGCGGTGTTGATAATTAGCACTCCTATATTTAACTTTCACTTGTAGCGTATTTAGCAAGCTCAGCCTTGGTGCGGGTATTGCCAGTGCTTTAAATGGAAAAATAGAAGTGCAGGTACTCTGTACCAGAGTACGTGCTGGTTTCTGAGAAGTGCCGGTACTCTCCAATTAAAAGTATTACGTTTTTCTTGAGATATGCCGGTACTCTCCCTCTCAAAATAAAAAAGTGCCGGTACTCCGTACCGGAGAGTACCGGCCCATTTAAAGCACTGGGTATTGCTCACCCTCGCACCATAAGCTCTCAGATGCTGTAAGGCATGATTCGCCGTCACCAGTATTACACCGATTTTACTATTTGTGTATAATGCCGCACTCCAGTGAAAATAAATATGGCCCAATCAAACATATTATATTATATTATATTATATTATTTAGGACAAGAGAACTGATTAAAGTATCGTCACACATTTATGTTATGACGACATAACAATATGCAAGACCTATTTAATGCAAATTTTCATTGCCGCATACAATCAACACAACCTACTCTTATTCTGGTTGCATACTTTGCTTACATTTTGAACTTATGAAAAACACAATGACATAAACCATACATGCAGATTTCTTGAGGTAAAGAAGATGGGCATTGCCGTTGTTGACCGAGGGGAGAGACATTATGACCCACAAAAGAATGATAAGAAATAGTATACTGCTGTCAGTGCTATAGTAGAGTTTTGGGGTTACTTGTACTAACCAGTAGCTGAGATTAATCCACTCATTATGCCAATCATGTTTGTTTTCCTAAGTTTGCTTCTGTTAGCTTATTCGAGCCAGAGCAATTTAATTTCGTTTAATTAAATTGATGCAAAATTGAATTATGTGCACATGTGAATCTGGTTTGCCACCTTTGTGTTGTTTATGGGCTGGCTTGACAAGCAGAGCTGTCTCCTGACAATTATGTGAGTACAACTAGAGAGGGGCTCTGGCTTTGCCCACATGTTGGGAGCCAGGAGTACATGTATTGATTTGGCAGAAGTTATGCTTCCACAAAAAAAGTGGTTGCCCCCCACCAGTTGTTATCATTTTGTTTATCCAGCTGGCTGACTGTGAACTTTCAGACACCCTCTTCCCTTGTAATGCTGTAAATGAGTCTTAGATAATTAGATAATTTATGGTGTTTGTCTTTCTCAGACAGCAGCATAGATGGGGCAAGGGCAATGATTACCTACATGAATTTTTAGGTCTAGCTGGACCGTGGAAGGGTCACTTGACCTTTTAACCTACTCCAATATTATTTCACTGTTCTTTTCTTCCACACAAATATATATGCATTTACTTGTAACACTTCACATTACCATACAACATTTCTGTAAGCAATGAAACTCCTTCTCAAGCAGAAACCGCAATATATCTCAGGGTGAAGTCCCAAGCAAACCCTAAATTAGCCTGTGCTCAACTATCCGGTAGCCTGGCAGGATTAACTTGGAGACAGTGTGCAAAATATTTTTGTGCAACACTTCAAGAAGTAATGCATTGAAAACACACCAGAAAGGGAGCCCACAACAGAGTTGGGAAAATAGAGTAATTTTTAATAAATAAACCAACTCCTAATCCAATTCAAAGAATCAGAGAGATTGAGTTTTTTTTTTTTTTTTTTTTAGCAAAAAAAAAAAAAACCAGCGGCAAAAGGTATAAAGCACCAACTGGATATTTGGTCACGCTGGGCCAGGACGAAGTCACAGGTTCAGGTTGACCGTGTTGGAGCGCAGGCTTGCTATAGGGACCCAGTTAGGCCTGCTGAACAAAGTACCTTAAATCCTGGTTTATGGAGCTTTGCATGGATCCGTGTCGAAGATTCATTGCGCAGCCGAAACAATGCTTGGGTTCCGAGATGTCGCGAGGCTGGAATGTGAGGGCTTTTGCCATCATCGAGGATTCTGTCGAAGGGGCTTGTGATGCGAAGTCTGTGTCACGGATGTGGCACAATGTTGGGGTGATGTCTGTTCTGAAGAGCTGTGAGACTGCTATGCAAATTACATCATCATCATTGAGGCAGCAGTCGACGAGGAATGTCAGGACCTGTGCTGAGGATGCTTTGCACAGTCGGGTGGCTGCGGCGGTTTCGGAGGGCTGCAGTTCGGGTCTTTGCAGAAGGCCCAATTCACGCTGCCACAGCAATGCATCGGTTCTACTTGGGTTGGCGCCACGCAGCAGAGGGGATGCCTTGGTGCCACTGGGTCCACAGGGGCTGGTAAGCACCCTAAGCCCACTTACAAGGTTCCAGAACTGTGGTGGCACCACTTGGCATGGGAGACTTGAAAATGGCAGAGTCCAGGCAGGTGCAGATGCAAGGATGTTGGAAGCCTGTTAGGTACCTGAGACTTCTTCATATCAGGAGGCCAATCAACTAGCTCTTGGAGTCTCTCTAATTTCAGCGTTCAAAAAATACAGGTCCTTTCCTTCTCACCCAGGCAAGGGAAACAGCAGGCAGTAGGTCACCACATTAAAGCAGGCGACCTACAGAGTGCAGTGCAACAGAGTGGGAGTCCTCAGCAGCAAATTGAAGTTTGTGAGAAGCATCTAGAGGCTTCCCTTTGAAGTCTCCAGACAGCTTGCTTTCCCTGTCCTGGCTCCTGGGTGTATTGAGGCAGGACACAGCTTGTTCAAGTGTAAGAGGGGTTGTGCCCAGCTCCTCCCTCCCATTCTGACAGTGATGGCACATCCTGGCACACCTAAGCTCCCTATTTTGGCCGGCTGTCTAGTGCTACAGGCACTAAAGAGCTAAGGCAAGAAAATGCCAACTTTATAAATGTGTCATTTTTAGAATAGCAAATTAAAATCCAACTTCACTATAAATTAGGATTATAAATTGTGATTCCAGAGACACCAAACCTGAACTGATTATCTCTTCCTATTCGGATATTACTCTTACAAAATATAATAAGGCAACTCTAGTGTTATCCTATGGGAGAGATAGGCCATGCAGAAGTGAAAAATGAATTTAAGCGTTTTTCCACTACCAGAACATTTAAAACTACGTGTCCTATGTTTTAAATACATTGCACCCTAACCTCTGGGTGGTCCAGAGCTTACCTTAGGTGTGATGTGTGTGTTTATATATTAAAAAGGAAGGTTTGGGCTTGGCAAAAGGGTTATTTTGCCTGATCGAAATAGCAGTTTAAAATTGCACAGCCAGGCTATGCAGTGGCAGGCCTGAGACATGTTTAAAGGGCTACTAAAGTAGGAGGCCCAATCAGTGCTACAGGCTCCACCAGTAGAATTAAATTTACAGGCCCTGGGCACATGTAGTACCACGTTAATAGGGACTTTTAAGTAAACTAAATATGCCAATAGGGTATAAGCCAATGTTACCATGTCTAGAGGAGATAGCACAAGCAATTTGTGGACTTTACCAATGCTAACCAGTGCTAGAGTCCTGAGACCAGCAAAAAAGGTTTGGAGGAAGACCACCCTAGGCCTGACAGGTCGAACAATTTCTTTAAAGCCAGACTTATTTGCATTGCCAGTGCTTGTTTTGTTGGTTTGTGGCAAATACTGCTCTATGGTACCATACTTGTGCCAGAAGTTAATAGCACATACATAATTCTACTCTTTTCACTCCCAGAAATACTGCAACTGAATACTCAAGGTGTCATAACAATGCACTCATTTTTGCCCTGTCCAAAGTGTAAACGTTTGATTTCACTAGCTTGCCGAAACAGTTAATAGTTTTACTCAATGACATAACAGGGAAACAGTCAACAAAATATAAGGAAACCTACTAATATGAAGTACATTAGATTTGTGACCAAAGCTGTTCAGTGTAAATGCAAATGTTTTGTGAAAAAGTGAAAGAAACAGCCAGTGGAGGGGCATATTCATATTATTCCCGTCTGTACGGGACAACATCTAAATCCACCATATTGTTTAGTGGTTCTAATCCAACTGTTAATGCCAGTACTTTTTAGAGTCTCTCTGTGGGCCGCTGTAAATCTCAAGCACCAGTGAATTCAATTCTGGGCCTTGGTCTTTCAATAATGGTTATGTTGTGCCATTGAAGTTACTACATGTTATCAGGGATGCAGATTGATAAAGTTGTTTCTACCGTCATTTTCTACTTAGCAATTTCACATGCATGGAATAATTGTGCTACCCTCTGCCTACTGCGTATACATATTACTGGGAAACTTTTTTTGTTTGTTATGCTCATTTGACATCAATACAATTGCAAGCCAGACACCTTGGTTTTTAGAATACTTGTTTAATTACCAATAGTATAATTTCTTATTTTGGTGACGGGGATTCAGAAGTAATTAATTTCATGTGAAATAACGAGGAACAAATGGCAATATTTCAATAACACACACTTCAGTAGTTCTATATTTTGCAGTGGTAGCGCGGCACAAAAGCAGTCGGGCTTAACTGGGAGGCGGTGTGAGTATTTATGCAGTACTCAAACAGTAATTAACTGGAAACACAACACAAAATCTTAAACCAATTTAGAAAAATAGCTAATTTTAATAAATAAAATGGCAACAATGACAAAAATCCAGTCAGTAGAGCTGGAGTAATTAATTTTTATAGTTTCAGGTAAAAACAGTGCTAAAAAGCACAGAGTTGCAATTGCAGTTATAAGTCAAAGCCACAAGTTCAGCTTGACCTGGATGGAGCGTAGGTCAGATACAAGAACCTGATGCAGAACTTTACCTACTCTGAATCCAAGTTCTCGATGGGAGCTGTAGTGGAGCTTCATGTTGGTGGTTGATGCGAGGAGACCGTTGTCAATGCAAAGAGCAGGTTAAGCCCCCTGGCTGGTTGATTAGCTAGAAAAGTCAGTTGTCACTGGAGCTTCACGTTAATCAACGTGGACCTGGTTCTCAGAGCAGACGTGAAGAGCAGTCATCACTGGAGATTTGCATTGGTGTGCACTGCAATTGGTTGCTGGGCACCGCAGGAAGTCCCTTTTCTGCAGCAAAGAGATCAGAAACCTCTAGATCTTCAACTTGGGCTCAGGACTTGCAGGATGCCAGTTTAGGGTCCAGGACCTGGATGGGCACCTTTTGAGGGTTAGAGCTCAGGCCAGCAGCAGGACTCGGGCAGGTCCAGTTGGTGCTGAACAGTTGCAGAAGAGGCCTCTGGAAGTTTGTTGTGTCCCTGTACCTCAAGCAGTAGGTCAGCTAACTGACTCTTGGGGTCACTTATAGGGAGCCTGGGATTAAGGCAAGCGTGTCCAATCTTCCTGCTTCAAACAGCAGGCAGTCCTTTTTCTGAGTTGTCCACAGGACCAGCAGTGTGTTCTGTTGAGACGTTCCTGAGGTGCCACTTTTACCGCAGTGCCATCCTGTTGTTGAGTGTCACCTTTGTCTAGCCTTTCCCCTCGCCCTCGTTCCTCAGTTTGGCACCAGACTGTCTATGGTAACAAAGGGCTGGCAGGCAGGCCTAAGCATAAACCGTTGTTGGCAGGGCAGGCATTAAGACAAGTCTATTCATGAAAAGGTCTTATGGTCTCCTGAGTAGAATGTGTATTTCCTATTTAGTGGTTTATGGGCCCTTCACACATCCTCTCAACACATAGCCTCCTCAAATCTAGCCAGGGGGTAGTTCAGTCCTTGCCTTTCACCCCATCTCTCAGCCCATCCCTTCTTTGACCATCATGTTATGATCTCCCCATAGCACCCAATATCCCAGGTGGCAGTTACATTAGCAGTGCTCCCAATTCTTGACCCGTAGCTGATTGAAGTTTTGGAGGGACGTATATGGAGCACAGGCTCAGCGACTTTCCATTCCTAGTGTCCCGTCTGTGCCACGTAATCACTTGGTGTGTCTGAATGCATTTCAGGTGAGATGCATGAGACACTTTTTTGTGTTATTAGGCCTGCTCCCCTTAAATCAATGGCATAGCCAGCTCGGGCTGACTGCATGTATTCATATTATTCTAAGAAATTACATCTGTTGCCCCTCGCACAGGTGTACATTTGGAAGCCAATAAAGAGAGAAATGTTCAAGGATTCTACACTTCTAAAAACGCTACCCAACTTGAATGGCTGGCCCTAGCTCCAGTGTCACTAAAGGCCCCAAAATGCAACATGGAAACCTCTGCATGTCTTGTGAAAAAACAAAGAAAAAAAGGAGCAGTTTTGGCGATGGGAATATGTGCAGTATTTTGGCCGGGATCTGACACCACCTAGGGAAACCTACCAGACTCTTACATTTGTAAAGCTAGATATCCAGAGTGGTCTGTCTTGTATTGATACCCCTACTTGTTCTTTCCAAGAATGCCATTCAAACCTTAAACTTGGTGTAATATCACACATTTTCCTTACTTTTCTGTCAGAAAAAGTCCACAAATTTCTACCACATAGTGCTCCCACACTTACCCTGATAAAAATGGTACTCCACTTGTGTTGCTGGGCCTAACGCGTGTGACAGGAACAGGCCATACCCGGAACCATCAAAGACTACATAGGCTTTGTAGATTGGGAGTTAACCTTCCAAACTGCCCCAGGGTAGGGAGGAGACAGAAAGACTGTAGCGCCTCTTGTTGGGGTGGGAGCACAATCTTGGATGCTCCATGCCTCTCTATTGTTTTTTGAGAGGCTATTGTTTTTCTGACATTTAGTAGGCCCTCTACTCCCCTCACCCAGACTGGGGTTACAGTCTGCTTCCCCCGCCGTAGTGGGGGGGAGGGGGTGGACAGAAACACTACTGTAACCTGGTGGTGGGGTAGAGCAATGTCAATGCTGTGGGGTGCTGCACCCCCTCCCATTTAAAAAAAAAAAAAAAAAAAAAAATCCTGGTGTTTAGTGGGCCATGGCACAACTACGATATGATAAGGGGGCATCGCCAGACTTCGAAGGAACATTGGCACTTGATGGACCAAGCTGTAGCAGGTGTGTGTGTGTGTGTGTGTGTATGTATATATATATATGTGTGTGTGTGTGTATGTATAAGGAAATATATATATATATAGTTTTATGAAAGGAAAAAACGCACTCCAAAGGGCTTCAATTTCAACTGCTTTTAATGCTGGCTCGATAAACTTCACAAGAAATACAAAAACGGCCGACGCGTTTCGGTCATTACGACCTTGTTCATAGGCATTTCCGGTCATGCCCCTTCGCAGTGTTTATGTACCCATTCAAAAAACTCTTAAAGCCTAACGTTTAGCAAAACACACACACTAATATATATGAAACCACATTATTTACACCTCATTTCCAATTTGTAAATATACTAATTTACCATAATTCTGTCCGAATTTGTTTTCATACCCCAATCGTTAGAAATTATATTGTATTATGGGTATAGTAGTTTTTTTTTTTTTTCATTCTCCATACTTAAATGCATCTTACAATACTATATTACCAATGCTATATTTACAAATTCCATTACCACTTTCCATACTGGATGTTTTGCTGACATTTACGATTTCTCTTGCTAGTAAAAGATAAACTTATATGCCATTATGAACAACTCATGAGTTTTCTCACACACTCCAGTGTGTCTAGTTTCCCTAAACACTGAGAATCGTTTTTACAGAGCCACACCAAAAGTCCAATTTAAAAAAAAAAAAAAAAAAAAAAAAGCCAAATAACCATATAATATTAAAATACTGTGTATAGGACCATAAACGGAACATCCATCCTCAGTCCTATGTCTAAAATTAAACAAGATTGGAGTTTAGCATTATAAATGTACAAATAACTCTTCGTCCTGATTCAATCCCAAGGGAGACAAAGAGCGAATCTCTAGAATGTATCTTGACTCCAACTGACTTAACTTCCTCTCACTATCTCCGCCTCGTTCGTTAATGGGCACTTGATCAATTGCCTAGTACGTCTTTAATTCCCATTGGCTGTTATGTGCTTGCTCCATATGTTTTGCTGTAGCATAACTTCTGTCTATATTTATAGTAGCCTGAATATGTTCTAAGATTCGTTTCTTGGTTTCACACATAGTGCTCCCTACATATTTCAAACCACAAGGGCATTCCGTGACATAGACTGTGAATCGACTCTTCCAGGTGATATATTGTCAAATTCGTGTTATGCCTCCATTGCTGATAGTATATTCTTTTGTGTTTTTAGCAATTTTGCAAGCTTTACAATTACCACATTTCTATAAACCAGGTTTCTGAAGCCAATTTTTCATTTTTTTGAGAACTAAAATGACTTTTTGTTATTTTATCACACAAATTTGGTGCCCTCCTAAAAGTCAACTTGGGATAATTACCCATAATTTCACTCGCTGTTGTGTCCATTTGTAAAATTGGCCAATCTTTTACTACAATTTTTCGAATTTCTGTGGCACTTTTAGAATATGTGGTGATGAAACGTATCTGATCATCTGATTCTCTTTTTGGCAAAGATCCTGTCTTACGAATTAATTCCATTTGTGAGACCTCTTTAATGCGATGTTTAGCCATTCTAATGCATTTCCTTGGATACTGTCTGGGAATGAATCTATCTTCTGAAGCTTCAAGATGTTTTTCAAATTCCCCAGGTTCTAAGCAAATTCTTTTGATCCGAAGAAATTCGCCATATGGGATGTTCCATTTTGTATTTGGTGGATGGAAACTGTTTGCATATAACACGGAATTTGTTGCTGTAACTTTTCTGTGTAACGTTGTACGTATTAGACCCTCTTTTATGTACATTTCTGTGTCCAAAAATGTCACTCTCGTGGCACTAATATCATAAGTGAAATTCAATTTTGCCATAGTATTGTTCAAAATATTGAAATACTTCTTAAATTCAACCTCTGTCCCATCCCAAATGAGAAATAAATCATCTATAAACCTAAACCAACGTATTATTTTTTGCTGATATTCCTCATTTTCTTCCGTCCAAGCAATTCCTTGTTCACCCTGTGAACAAGACCAGTAGGTCGAAACGCGTCGGTGGTGATGGTTGGTGATTCTTTTGACTACAAACAAATAAAAAAGCACACTAATTCTCCTGGAGTGCAGCATTACAGTTGTTATGAACTGTTTGTTTTGAAATTGTTTGGAGGAAAGGTCCATTCCTCACAACTGCATCAGCATTAAATAGCGCACCATAAGGAGGACTGTTTTATTTTATTATATAGATAGATATATATATATATATATATATATATATATATATATATATATATACAGGGAGTGCAGAATTATTAGGCAAATGAGTATTTTGACCACATCATCCTCTTTATGCATGTTGTCTTACTCCAAGCTGTATAGGCTCGAAAGCCTACTACCAATTAAGCATATTAGGTGATGTGCATCTCTGTAATGAGAAGGGGTGTGGTCTAATGACATCAACACCCTATATCAGGTGTGCATAATTATTAGGCAACTTCCTTTCCTTTGGCAAAATGGGTCAAAAGAAGGACTTGACAGGCTCAGAAAAGTCAAAAATAGTGAGATGTCTTGCAGAGGGATGCAGCACTCTTAAAATTGCAAAGCTTCTGAAGCGTGATCATCGAACAATCAAGCGTTTCATTCAAAATAGTCAACAGGGTCGCAAGAAGCGTGTGGAAAAACCAAGGCGCAAAATAACTGCCCATGAACTGAGAAAAGTCAAGCGTGCAGCTGCCACGATGCCACTTGCCACCAGTTTGGCCATATTTCAGAGCTGCAACATCACTGGAGTGCCCAAAAGCACAAGGTGTGCAATACTCTGAGACATGGCCAAGGTAAGAAAGGCTGAAAGACGACCACCACTGAACAAGACACACAAGCTGAAACGTCAAGACTGGGCCAAGAAATATCTCAAGACTGATTTTTCTAAGGTTTTATGGACTGATGAAATGAGAGTGAGTCTTGATGGGCCAGATGGATGGGCCCGTGGCTGGATTGGTAAAGGGCAGAGAGCTCCAGTCCGACTCAGACGCCAGCAAGGTGGAGGTGGAGTACTGGTTTGGGCTGTATCATCAAAGATGAGCTTGTGGGGCCTTTTCGGGTTGAGGATGGAGTCAAGCTCAACTCCCAGTCCTACTGCCAGTTCCTGGAAGACACCTTCTTCAAGCAGTGGTACAGGAAGAAGTCTGCATCCTTCAAGAAAAACATGATTTTCATGCAGGACAATGCTCCATCACACGCGTCCAAGTACCCACAGCGTGGCTGGCAAGAAAGGGTATAAAAGAAGGAAATCTAAGGACATGGCCTCCTTGTTCACCTGATCTGAACCCCATTGAGAACCTGTGGTCCATCATCAAATGTGAGATTTACAAGGAGGGAAAACAGTACACCTCTCTGAACAGTGTCTGGGAGGCTGTGGTTGCTGCTGCACGCAATGTTGATGGTGAACAGATCAAAACACTGACAGAATCCATGGATGGCAGGCTTTTGAGTGTCCTTGCAAAGTAAGGTGGCTATATTGGTCACTGATTTTTGTTTTGTTTTTGAATGTCAGAAATGTATATTTGTGAATGTTGAGATGTTATATTGGTTTCACTGGTAATAATAAATAATTGAAATGGGTATATATTTTTTTTTGTTAAGTTGCCTAATAATTATGCACAGTAATAGTCACCTGCACACACAGATATCCCCCTAACATAGCTAAAACTAAAAACAAACTAAAAACTACTTCCAAACAGCTTTGATATTAATGAGTTTTTTGGGTTCATTGAGAACATGGTTGTTGTTCAATAATAAAATTAATCCTCAAAAATACAACTTGCCTAATAATTCTGCACTCCCTGTGTGTGTATGTATGTATGTGTGTGTATATATATATATATATATATATATATATATATATATATATATATATATATATATATATATATATATAATCCCCTGGTTAGCAAGCAAGTATAGTTCCTGGGGTGTATTCATCTCCCCAGTACTGAGAGCTATTTTTGATGCATGGGACAAAGTGGCTGTCTCCATTGCACTGAAAACCATCCCATCACCAATGACTGCTCAAATAGGAAATCTTGAGTCTTACCAACTGAAAAAGAGGCAGCATACATACATACATTGATAATTGACCAACTGTACAAGAAGGGTACTCAGTCCTTCGATCAACTGAAATGGGGCTATGGCATTCTGGAAAAGAAACATTTGCATTAGTTACAGATTGGACACTGGGTTGTAAACCCCACAACGAAAAAAACTGCTGGTAAGCCTTTCACACCATTAGAAGAATGGATCATTCCTAAGAATGATGACAAGCATTTGCTTCCAGATGTGTACAGCTTCCTACAGACTGGTAGTCCCCTCCCGTAGATCAACAGTACAACAGCGGTGGGAAGTGGAATTAGGACACCCCTGTCTAACAAAGAATTTGTGAAATATACACTAGAGCACTGATCTCTGCAACAAACAGTACTTGTAAAGAGGCACTCCTAAAAACTGTGCACTATTGGTATTACACACCTGAGCAGATCTATAAATGTTACCCGTCATAAACGTGTCACTGCTTGAGGTAATGTAGAAATGTGGGTACCCTTACTCATTCACTATGGCATTCTCTTAATCTGCATTGCTACTGGGAAGAGCTACTTACTAGTCTCATTAATACACCACGGTCTCTGCCTATATCTTATTGGGTCTTCCAAACAAGCGGACCTTTCCTGTGAGATCTGTGACCATTACTGTAGTGCTATGTGTGCTTAGACAGGCCATCGCAGCACTGTTGTTGAAGGCGTAGGCACTGGAGTATGGCACATGGCTTTGTAGACTTTAGGACTTGGTATGGAGATGCTGTCAGTGTCTTTTGAGAAGCAGAAACCCCAATTTGAGATAACCTGGGGACACAGTATTGACTTTCGATCCACATAATTCTGTGGATACCTGAGTTCTCTATCTTACACACATTCATCCAACCTAATACATTGATAACATGCAACACAGGTCATGCACAGTATGGGAAATGTGAGCCCAGGCTTTGAAGTCTGAATAGAAATGGTTATTACATCGCATTCTGAACTTGGGAGTCAGCTAGGAGGGTGAAGAGTGGGAGGTGGGAGTTAATAGGTTATTTTCTTGTTGATTGTACTGATTATGGATCTTATATTCACAGCATCTCGCAGTTTATTGGTATCTCATTGATCGGTGGATGTTGATGGAAGTATATGGTAGTTTACTCTTGCATTTGAGATAAAAATATTTAACAATAAAGAGATGTATTTCAGTTATTTTTTTTAATTAGAGGATGGTTAGTGCCGTTCTGATGCATACACTGATGATGTTCCAAATTCTCCGTGTGTAGATGGAGAAAGGCAGTTTCTTGATTTCAATTCCTTACATTCCATCTTTAGTCTAGCTGTTGTGAACCACCTTGCAGATGATGTAGCTAGTCTAGAAAGCTATGTGGGTGTTGAGAGTTAGCCAGTGGAGCTGGATCAGGAGGTGGGAGGGTTCTATGGTTTCGTTTCTTCAGGCCTTTGAGGCATACTTTAGCATTTAGAATTTATTTTAGGGGACCATGTGGTGTATGAGAGATCATGGGGTATGTTATTGGATCCATCCCTAAGATCAAGTATGGAAGCTTGGATGGATGTTTTAAGTTGCTTATGGGGAGGAAGTATTACAAATTTCTAGAGGGAAAGCTGGTTCTATGCATATTCGTCTTGATGATATATTCCAAAAGAGAGAGATCTAAGTTGGGGATGAACCAGAATGATTGGATTTGGTTTAAAGAACTCGGTTGAATCTATCCAGTTTCATGCCATTGAGGAAATTGGGTACACATTTTATGTAGGTGGCAGATTTTGTTTTTGGAGTGGTTGAGTTTCAGGTAGGTGCCGGATAAATAGAAATGGATGAGTTGGAGGCAATGTTATAACTGCTAAATATTGTGACCTGAGGAGGCCTGAACAAATTTTGATGTAGAGTTGTCATTCATGCGTTGATAAATTTTGATGTTGATGACTAGGGTTTTGAGGGGACCCACTTAGAGGTTGAAGATGAGGCACGGGGATGGGGTCCTGGGGTACTCCACAGGTGACCTGAAGCATCTACGATCCTACACTTGTCAACACCAGAAAACTCATAACTTGTTTGAACAACAGGGATTACTACTAAAACACTCTCAGCACTTGTTTCCCAATTAAAATAATGATGGAGTACTACTGTTCAAGCCTAGCCCAAAAAGTAAACACAGCAATTGACTGAAAAGGTACTTCACTATCTTCCCCACTAGCAACGAAAGAGAAGAGATTGCAAAGGGGCGGCAAGACTTAAATGACAGGATTTCTTTAGGACTGAGTGAGAGCTTACCTACAGTACTTGCATATAAGGGCAACAATGTCATTTTGGCTTGCTTCTGCTTTAAACTTCTCTACCCAAATACGAGTAAATTAGGAAAAACAATTCCCCCGATTGTTTTTTTTTTGTGATAAATTTAATTAAAAAAGTAAATTACCGCCCTTGCGCTCTAATTCTAGTTTGTGTGGAAGAGGGGTGGGTTATTTACCGCATCTGGTAAATACCATTGCCCTTTGGTGAGGTATTTACTGCCTGTTATAAATATTAGGGCACTTTGAAATTACTGTTATCAGCTTTTTCTGAAACATTATGCGAAATGCAAAACCAGCGGTTGATAATACATGTGTTTTCACAACCCTTCCTTGCGCCTACATTGGAGATGATGGTGAATTTTGAGTTAACAAAAAATATGCAAAAAACACAACTGCTGTAGCCACTCGCCTAATGGTTCTTCTCATTTTTTCTGCTGAGATAGCGGAATTTCTCCCAGAACTTTAAATCGAGCCTAGGTGTCCCCAAATGTTGGCATGCATGAATAAATCTTCTGGCAAGTGTATCTAACCAATGCCTCTACTAGCTTCAAATGAGGAATCATCATTGCAAAGTCACCAGAAAAAAAAAAAAACACTACTTAGTCTTTGAACAAGGCTACGGCCGAAACGCGCTGGGAGGAAGTATCTGTGTGACAGTAAACATTTTACTTTCACTGGAAGTGTTCTGACCTTTCTTGTGTTACAAGAATTTGTTTGATGTAATTAATGGTTTTCCCGAAACCATGGTCGGACCGCCACTTTTTTGAGCCTCAGTATTTGTTTGGGAGTTGCCTGTTGGACATATATATTTTTAATTGTTAATCCTGGTTTGCTCCTTAGGGTGATTTCGCCTTTTAAGTCTAAATAATGGCAAACCTTCTTTCCGGAGACTATGTTCATTTTCAAATCAGATTAGGACATTTCAATGTCATTTCTGGAGTGCTGATTTCCAAATGCTACCTTGTCACATCACATATCTGATTATTTAAACTCCTGTGCCCAAAATAATTCAGCTTCATATGTTTGAATAAGAGGAACTATTGATAAAACACTGTAATCATGTGGACATTCTGGGAGTACATATGTCATTCAAATAAAAAAGACCCAACAATGTCTTCTTTCAGGCACTCCTATAATTCTCAAATTGGAGCACTTAGAGTGATTATCTGTTCACTCTCCCATCATATACAACTCGTCTTTGCATTGTGAAACCCATTCTATCAGATAGTTGAGTCATCTGGCCCTCTATATTATGCAGGTGTCCTTTAATTCCATTCATCATTACTGCCTGTTGTTGTTTTACAGAATTATTCCCCTCTACAGTCTCTTCTAAAATAAAAGCATAAAGCTTGCCAAAAAACCTTGGTCAGTTACTGTAGTAATTGTGCTTTCAGATGACAATGACTAGGCAACTATATGAGACACAGTTTGTCTCTTGTCCAACTGTTGACCCAATGTTGTCCTTTGGTTAGGATGATTCAAGACTCTTAGTCCCTCTGATTACCAAGGCAGCATCTCACCATTGTGTTAGGTTATTTTTTGTGTTGATGTGTGCTGAAATAAAGCAAATACACCTGCTGGTTTGTTTGCTACATTTGGGGTGGTGGCAGTTCCCTACATCTGAGACTGAGAGAATTATAGGCATATCCCCATATAAAGTACGAGGGTTATGAGTCTTTATCCGAAAGATATGAGGTTGGTAGGTTGGTGGCGATTGCCTTTTCCAAATAAACAAAAGTATGATTGTGTCAGCTAGATTTAAATCTGTTACTTTTATTGACGTTTTCCTAACAGCTTCAACAATTAGGTTTGAGCATATCTTAATAGTTCCAGATGGCTTTTTGGATCATTCTGTTCTCAAACTGCACATGATTGGTTTCAGTAGACCCTTAACCCCCAACGGATGGGCTTTTAATAAAAGGTTTCTAGCAAACAAACTTTGGGTGCAGGAGTTGAAAGTAGAGATTGCAGAATGCTTTTCTCCAAATCAGGGTATTGCCTCACAAGATTTGGTTTAGGATGAGTTTAAAGCATCCTTATGGGTGCTATTAATAAAAAAATGAGCAGTAAAGATAGAGCTAAAAACTCTGGCCAAAGGAGTTTACACCAAAGGTTTGTTTGCATAAACGCAAAGAAAAATAAAGTAGGCCTTGAAAAAGCTAAAACTATTTCATTTGGTTATTATTGTGCAGTAATGTGATTAAAGCGGATTAGCAGTCCGATTTATGGTTTGGCAGAGCATAAAATGTTTTGCCAAGGACACTGTTACTAATTTAAGATGCCCAGAAACTGGAACTTACTTTTCCACCAAGAGCAAATAAATATGCTTTTCTAAAAGCATTATAAGCAAATATATACAGGGAGTGCAGAATTATTAGGCAAGTTGTATTTTTGAGGATTAATTTTATTATTGAACAACAACCATGTTCTCAATGAACCCAAAAAACTCATTAATATCAAAGCTGAATATTTTTGGAAGTAGTTTTTAGTTTGTTTTTAGTTTTAGCTATGTTAGGGGGATATCTGTGTGTGCAGGTGACTATTACTGTGCATAATTATTAGGCAACTTAACAAAAAAAAATATATACCCATTTCAATTATTAATTATTACCAGTGAAACCAATATAACATCTCAACATTCACAAATATACATTTCTGACATTCAAAAACAAAACAAAAACAAATCAGTGACCAATATAGCCACCTTTCTTTGCAAGGACACTCAAAAGCCTGCCATCCATGGATTCTGTCAGTGTTTTGATCTGTTCACCATCAACATTGCGTGCAGCAGCAACCACAGCCTCCCAGACACTGTTCAGAGAGGTGTACTGTTTTCCCTCCTTGTAAATCTCACATTTGATGATGGACCACAGGTTCTCAATGGGGTTCAGATCAGGTGAACAAGGAGGCCATGTCCTTAGATTTCCTTCTTTTATACCCTTTCTTGCCAGCCACGCTGTGGAGTACTTGGACGCGTGTGATGGAGCATTGTCCTGCATGAAAATCATGTTTTTCTTGAAGGATGCAGACTTCTTCCTGTACCACTGCTTGAAGAAGGTGTCTTCCAGGAATTGGCAGTAGGACTGGGAGTTGAGCTTGACTCCATCCTCAACCCGAAAAGGCCCCACAAGCTCATCTTTGATGATACCAGCCCAAACCAGTACTCCACCTCCACCTTGCTGGCGTCTGAGTCGGACTGGAGCTCTCTGCCCTTTACCAATCCAGCCACGGGCCCATCCATCTGGCCCATCAAGACTCACTCTCATTTCATCAGTCCATAAAACCTTAGAAAAATCAGTCTTGAGATATTTCTTGGCCCAGTCTTGACGTTTCAGCTTGTGTGTCTTGTTCAGTGGTGGTCGTCTTTCAGCCTTTCTTACCTTGGCCATGTCTCTGAGTATTGCACACCTTGTGCTTTTGGGCACTCCAGTGATGTTGCAGCTCTGAAATATGGCCAAACTGGTGGCAAGTGGCATTGTGGCAGCTGCACGCTTGACTTTTCTCAGTTCATGGGCAGTTATTTTGCGCCTTGGTTTTTCCACACGCTTCTTGCGACCCTGTTGACTATTTTGAATGAAACGCTTGATTGTTCGATGATCACGCTTCAGAAGCTTTGCAATTTTAAGAGTGCTGCATCCCTCTGCAAGATATCTCACTATTTTTGACTTTTCTGAGCCTGTCCAGTCCTTCTTTTGACCCATTTTGCCAAAGGAAAGGAAGTTGCCTAATAATTATGCACACCTGATATAGGGTGTTGATGTCATTAGACCACACCCCTTCTCATTACAGAGATGCACATCACCTAATATGCTTAATTGGTAGTAGGCTTTCGAGCCTATACAGCTTGGAGTAAGACAACATGCATAAAGAGGATGATGTGGTCAAAATACTCATTTGCCTAATAATTCTGCACTCCCTGTAGTTATTTATGGCTGTTGGACTTGGCTGTCTCTGCTTGGTCACCCCCAAACCTTTTGCCTTTACCCTTCACGTTTTGCTGAATTTTTTTTCTATTGGCTTTAGAACTTTGTACACTTCACCACTGCCAAAATGTGCTTGTGTTCACTCCCCTATACGTGGTAATATTGGCTTGCACCTATTTGCTGTCCCGTGTAGAGTGATATACCGTATTCCCAGGGCTTGTAAATTAAATTCTGCTAGTGGGCCTGCATCACTGATTGTGCCACCCACTTAAGTAGCCCCTTACAACATGCCCCAGGCCTGCCTGAATGCAGTTTTAAACTGCCAATTCTACTACACAAATAAACCCCTTTGCCAAGCCTTAAACTCATGTTTGTAATTAAAAGGCTGGACAGCTACTTACTTTTAAGGCGTATATGTCCTGGTAGTGAAAAACTCCTAAAAAGAATTCTCACTACTGTGAGGCCTAAATGTCCCATGGGATAAAATGGCATTGCCTTATTTCATTTAATAACTGCTACCTTTTGATTGGGAACAGATAATTTCATCACTGGTATCTCTGAAGTGTAATTAAAAAGTATCTTTAAGGATAAGTTCAGATTTTAAATTACTTTTTTTATTTTTTTTTAAATGCTACTTTTAGTTGCCATTTTCCTGCCCTTGCTGTTTGGTATCCATAGCCTGTCCAAGGTCACAAAAATGGGTGTCACACAACAGAGGGATTAGGTGTGCCTGAATGGGCCTTCAACTGGCAGGATGGTGGGCTCCTGGCAACTGAACAGGCTGTGCTCTGCCTTCAAATGAAGCACTTTTCACCATTGCAATATCGCTGCAGCCAGAGCAAGGGAGTTGGGAAATTCCAAGTACTTCCAAGGAAAACGTCTAGAAACTTTGAAGAAGGCACAAGGTATAAAAGAAAAGACCCTCAGACCCACTCTTCAGTTAACCTTCTGGACTTGTGGAATGACTCTGAGGACTGTCTGCTGCTGTGTACTCTACAAGACTGCTTTGCTGCACCTGGAAGGACTGTTTTGCTGCCTAGAGCCTGCTTTAAACACTCAGAGGCCTACTCTGCAGTTTGAGCCCTACTTCATCACTTGACGCCAGGACTAGTAGAATGTCTCTGAGGGTTAGTTTGCTGGCCTCCTGAACTGAACGTTGGGGGGGAAATAAAAGGCTCCCACCATCTTGAATGTGCACCTTGGCCCGGCTGAGTGAGTCCTAGCCCCTCGAATTGGTACCTCTCCATTCCTGGATACTTCGTGGTGGTGCTAAAGGTGCCCAGATAGCCAAAATCCAAAACTTGGGACTTAACTTTTTTTGGGATAAAAACTGTTCTGAGAAATGAGGGAAGACCGGGACCAACCTGTTCGTCTGTCCGCCTAAGATGGATCGATGGTTATCCTGACTTCGCTATAGCTCTTTACTATGTTCTTGTCCACAGCAGCAAATCCTGTTCAGCGGTCCCACAGCAAAGGGGTGTCCAGCCTCCAGCTTCATCCTTCTGGCGATTTTCAAATTCCCCCAAAAATGGCTGAGGACCTGATTTGGAGTTTGATGGAGGAGGTTACTCCATCACAAACGTGATAGAAATCTGTCTGCTGTATTACGATTCCATTATTCCCAATGGGCGTCGTAATGCAGCGAATGGGATATCCGTCATGTTTGTGACGGAGTAACCTGTCCGCCAAACTCTAACTCCGGCCCTAAGTCTAAATATAGAAATCTTCACTGTGACTTCGTCCAGCTGCTCCCTGTTAGTGCCTTCTCCATCTCTTGGGACTCTGCCAGCAGCCTTGCCCTGTTGAACTTTACCTTCTCAGACATTTTCTTCCAAATTTCTCCTAAGTTCTAAGGTAAATGCTGACTGGGCCCAACCCACTCTTTCTACCTGATGCACCCTAGGACATATTTTTTTACTTTGACCCAGACTTGCACGACTAGATTTTGGCAGTTGGTGCTTTGGTCCTTTAGGCTCTAATTTTCACTAACAACTTTAAAAAATCATAACTCCAGTTCTACTGATTGTATTATTGTAATTTTTTGTGTCAATTTATTATAAATGTACTCTGTTTTCTAAATTTGGAGTGGGATTTTTCTTGTGTTGTGTTGTCACTTTATTACTGTTTATGTGCTGCATAAATACTTTACACATTACCTCTAAGTTAAGCCTGACTGCGTTTGTATTATGTTACAAGAGGGTTAAGCACAGGTTAATTTAGGGAATTGTATGATTCACCCTGACGGGTAATGTGGCTGTTGCTCGAATAGGGGTCACTCACCCAGCAACTCAGTTTCTCACAGTGCCCAAAAAGTAGATCAGAATAAATTTAAGACTTTTTTCGGGTAACTTTCTATTCCTGGATAAAACTAGAAGAAATTGCTTAAATATTAAAACCTTCCATGATGCAGGAATTAGAAGAAGCAATTGCTAGTTTGCCCAATGGGAAAGTATGCAGTCCCGATGGTTATTGGGCAGAGTTCTTTAAAAGGTTTCAAGTGTATTGAATGTTTTTTTTAGATAAACCTGTTTAATTTTATTCTACTTCGAGGCAAATTTCCCTCTTCCATTAATATGATTGTAGTAAGCATAAAAAAGTAAAACATCAGGAAGATGTATATTATAGTGCCCCATTTCTTTTATACATTTGGATAATAAATTCTTTATTAAAAAAATTGACTTAATGGATTAATACATTGAGATCAAAATGGTTTTATAGCAGAGTGTCATTTGCATATTAATATAAATTATTTAATCAAAGCTGTTGATACTTGCAATTTTGTTTTTCTACCTGATGCCAACAAGGCTTTTGACCTTGTACCTCCGGACACACTTTATATTTTGGAAAATTTGGATCCCCTGCTTTGGTCACAGGGGTCATTACCAGTTTGTGAATGTGGGCAGAGGCTAGATTGGTTTTAAAACAAACATTTACCATTATAATAACATCTATCTTATATTGGCTAGTATACAGATCTATTTTACAAGCTACGATCCAATCACATTTAGAGAGCGTTTTAGAGACTTTGGGTTTTTAGTTGAAATTAATGTGAGGGGGCCACAAGACGCTGATCCCCTTTTATTGTTCACAACACAGGAATCTAGTGCCACAAATCCATCAAATTGTGGGTCTTCACACAGTCCTGTATCCTGGACACTTATAGTCTCATTTTGATTCAAAACCTCAACCAAACATCCATTCTTTATGGATGTATTAAACCTTTGTCTATCCCAAGATGGAAGATGGAGATTGCCTGAAGATCCTCCATATGAATCAACATTACAATTCATATCAGTCCGATCAGCATCTGAGAAATATGCAAAACATACATGTTTTTTAAACACTTCTGGATACATTGTTGATAAGGGAGCATACTTGGAAGAAATCACAACTCTGATATCTTTCTTCCCTCTTCATATTGGAGCTATTATTTCCCAAGGAGGTCGAAGAGATAAACACTTAGGTCAGATGTGCAAAGCATTTTTGAGGTAAAAAAAAAACAGCCCAATCTGCGGATTCTGAACATTTGCGACCTCAAAAATGCTTTTTATAAATGTGCAGATGCCAAATTAGGATTTAATAACTTGTTACTGAATCGCAATTTGCATTTGTGACGCAATTCTGATTCAGTATTTTGAGGGGGCTTTTTTAAGATGTCCCTTCCATATACAGAAAAGTAGCTGTATTTATTAATGTTGTGTGACTTCTGGTTGGAAAACATTAATCTTTTATCGACTACAGACTTGTAGTGGTACCCTTTTGCAGATTGTAAGCTGTACCTTTGGGATCCACTCCCCTTTGCGAATGTGAAAAAAAAAATGATAGACCGTGATTCACGGACCAACTGGGCTTACTTAAACAAAAATTAAAAAGAAAGAAACTTCTTTCTAAACCCAGTCCCATTTCTTTTAAAGGACTCTAGTTTCATATAAAAAGATTGCTTTATTAAACATCAATTATAAACCTGGTAGTTGCAATTAGGGAATTGTTTTCCCTAATATTGGTATATCTGACCCTTAGATACGACAAATCCCCTGGTGATATACTTAAAATTTCTTACAGAGTTATGGGGTTTTAATGACCTTGAACACTGGTATCATATCAATTCCCTGCTCTTAAAGATTAGAACCACATTTTAAAATCAGATCTTTTGCCAACTAAGAGTGGAAGTTGATTTTTTAAAATTTCCCTCCCTGGTTACAAATCCCACCAGTTTCAGTTCAGATGTTGAAATTTATTTTAAGCTTCGTTTATGGGAGAGGCTCTCCAAAGAACTTGTCTCTTACCTGTACATTTTATATTTAGGAAGAGGGTTAGGTTAACCGTGGCATCTAATGTTATAGTTCGTTTACCAAATGACTGCTAAATGATTGCCTTTTACATTACTGTCCTTTGATCCCTGCATTAATGATTTATTTTTATGTGTTACCTAAAGTGTCTAATGGACTAACTTTTTTCCAATAACGTTTGCCTTCCGTTGTGTAATATAAGTCTGTTTAAGATTTCTTGGCTGAGCGTTAACCACTCTAAAGCTTCACTGCCACATACACCCAGTTTGTGATTTCATGGTTTCATTGTTTAATGCCAATGGCATGTAGTGTGCCTTGCATTAAAAGTGAGTTGTATATTGTTCATGATGAGGGTGTTTCTTTTGTAAGTAGGTGGGCCGGATTTGAAATATATGCGGTATCATGAGTTACTTGGCACAGTTTTTGTATACCAATCCCCTTTTTGCATCTATTCTGTATTCTGCGGAAGAGCTATTGTCTCAGATAGATGTTTTGACATGCTGATAGACTTAAGTTTCAAGGAGGGGAACATGATCATTGTGCCTTCAAAGGTTCAGGGACCAGATAAAGTGTAAACTATAATGCTGATTAGCCTTGTTGACTTTTTAGAAGTATTTTCTGTTGAACAATATCATCGTCTACCGGATCAATTCTATTTGTCATCTGTAGGTGCTGTGTTTCACATTACACTGGCGTAAACATTTTGACTCTTCTAAAGTGTTTAGTCCCATAGATGGAGTTAATAAGGGCAGAACTTTCCTTGTACGGCTCATGTTTCCTTGGTTTGGTAATCCTTTATTTTCTAAGCAGTTTAAATTGATTAGTAATGTCAAGCATGCTCTTCTGGTAAGAGGACGACTTCTCCTTTCAATTACGAACAATCCATTAAGGAGCTCTTCTTACTCCCTTATCATAATTTTACCATTCTATTTGTGGAGGGGTGACCATGACTAACACTTATTTGAAATTGGCATTCGCTGGCATTTATTGGTTATTTGTTCTGGAAAATATATTAGATAAAATTATCTTTCGGCTCAAGTCACCCTCTGTCCCTGCAGCTTCTACTGTTAGAATACAACTGTTCTCTTCTTGTGTCTGCTTCCAGCTACAGTGGAAAGAGGAAACCAGATTGTTGCCACTCTTCCACCCAATATGCTGAACGTTTTATTCTTAGCACTTTCCAATCTGTATAGGTGCTGTCTACGTTATCCCCTTCATTAGTCAAGACAAGACCCCTTGTTTCATGCTGCCATTAATGTACACAGGGGAGCAAGACAGGGATGCCCTCTCTCACTGCTAATATTTTCACTGGCAATTGAAGCACTAGCGCTACTGGGGGACATAATGGGGCATACCATTGGGGGATGGAGTACATGCCATATCACTATACGCCGACAATATGTTGCCTTACATAGAGGACACTCACAATATTAATGACGCGACTGGTTCTACTCTAACTCGGTTTGCAACTCGTTCTGTGTTACGGGTAATTTGGGCGAAATCCTGTCTCTTTCCTTTTCAGTCAGATGTGGCCGATCCCTGCTTTAAGCTGGACGGTACAATATTGGACTGACAGCAGCACACATTTAGATAACTGGGAGTGCAGGTTTATCATGCTATGTTTGTCCTGTTTGAGGGCAATGTCACTAAGGCAGTAACATCTATAAGAGCACAGATGGCCTTTTGGAATAGTTGCCACTGAGGGTGGAGGATTGAGTGGCACTGCTGAAGATGGTGGTTCTGCCTGCCTTTTGTTCTACCTCACAAATCTTCCGATATACATACCTGGAGCATTTTGTGGTACATTTAGCAAACAGAACTGAGAATTCCTTTTGGTGTAAGTCGATAAGCAGGCTATTATTAGTGAAACTTAGCCAACCCACTTATTGGGGGGGGCTGGCCACTCCACATTTCAAGCAGTATTATTTTGCAGCACAGATTCAGTGGATAGCCAAGGGGATGGCAGGATTGCACTTATAAGACACAGCCATATCCTCCCCCCAACTGGACACTATCAGCCATTTGTTCCATCCATGTACAAAGGTGTGGTCCGCCGCTTCTTTGTTGGGGATTGTAAATTGCTGCTTTCACAGATGCATACGCATCACTAAACACATGATACCTTATGCACCTGGGACTGGTACTGTTGGGTATGCCGAAACCTGGGGGACCCATGACAATAATTGAGCTGTTAACATGGCATGCAGCGGGTATTAACGTGAGGGGACCTTTATAGAGATGACACTCTTGCGCAGTATGAAACACTAATGAAGGAGGATGGCCTACCTTCTGGGCAATATTTGCTTCATTCCTCTTTACTTGCCAAATTGGGACGCCAGTGGGGTTGACATGACCACTGAACCACCTATACATTGTACTATCCAATTCCTGCATGTGCTAGGCAGGAGCAGAGATTTGTTTTGTTGGTTTGCTGATTCACTCCGCTCCCATACTACCCCACAGCTCCTTACTCTGACAACGCTGGGAAGTGGATTTATTGCGCCTTTGCTTTAAAAAGGGGTGGGTTGCCCTTGTGGAGGGCCCGCTCCATGTGCTCTGTAATGCCCACTTCAGGCTTATTCAGTTGTGCATAACGCACCAGGCTTATCACACACCAGCAAATATAAACCCTTTTTATCATAGAATAGATGCAGCTTTTCCAAGTTGCTCTTATGTGGATGCTGACTTACTTCACATGCTCTGGTCCTGCCCCCACTTAAACACATTGGACTAGCATCACTTCCAGATTAACCACCTGCACTGACCGTCCAGACCGCCATAAATGAGGAATGTGTATCCTGGGATTATTCCACAGGAAGAAGAATAGACCTCCCGCTTCTTAGACTTAGGCTTCATAGTAGTTAAACGTCTCGTTACATGCAGATGGAAATCCTTGGAACCTCTGTCCTTACAGCCTGGGAGCGCTCCATGCATACCCGGGCACAGGTAGGGAAGACATGCTTGATCTGGGTAAACAACACATAGCTAATTACTGGGACAATATATTACATGAAATGCAATTTTCTCCGCCCTCCTGAAACTCAACCAGCAGAAATGAGCTTTGGTTGCCTCTCCATGCATTATTCACAGATTACAATAGCAATATCCATGTCACGTTGTAACTGCCAGGTATATCCATGGGTAGGAATAGTGGCAGACAGAAACATAGTTGGGGCCTGTTGATCTGTTTTGTTTTTGGTTTTATTAATGGTAATTTACTAAACTGTCCGATTCTGTTTCTAATGCCAGTTAAACCTTCAAAGATGTCTCTCCCTGATTAATCGCTCCTTAAGGAGTTGCCATACAGACATTTAATTTGTTCTGGGACCAGATGCAGTGTGAACATGTGCTCTTATTTTGGGACCAAGATCTGGTACTACGTACTTACATAATACCCTGCTGGCCAATGCTTCCCATAGTAGATCGCCATCGTTATTATTGTTGCTAAATGACAATTGTATGAGATTGTTAAAATCACGTTATCAGAATATCCATTGCACACTGCGCTAATATGTTTTTCGCATGTCATATTGTAAAAACTTAAAAACCTTTAATATACAGATTCAAACAAAAAGAGAGGTTGAATTAAAACATTGGATTCATTGTTTGAGTTTGATCTGTATTTTTTGGTACTATGAGTGATTTACTCAATATGTATTGCAGATCAAAATCATATTTCGAGCACCATTCCGTGTTTAGAGAAGTATGTCACTATAGGTAACTACAGAGAAAAAGTGATAAACAATACATGGTGATAGTTATATGGGACATCAGTAGCCATTTTCAGCCCCTATAAGATGCAGTTTGGGATATCTCCCATTCCACTGTAACACTGTACCAAGAGTAGGAGAGAGATCCACTGTAGTTTGTAAACATTATTAATGTAATACATTAAGTACATGTTGACACTGTCTTTGATAGCTGATAAGCTATAAGATAAAGTGCCTTCGCAGGATTGGGGGTGTTAGCCTCCAGAATGCATAGGGTAATATATCTCTAACAAGATCAAAGTTGACAACAAAGTTAGTGGCATGATCAGTTAAATAACCCTTCTTGAGACAGGTGTGCGTTAGAAAACATAAGTTTATTAAAAGTGTAAAATGCATTACAGAAGACAAAAATACTGATTAGTCAATTTTCTTAATAAATCATATACAAGGAATTGACATAAGGCTCAATCAAATGCAGCCTTGTGGAGAATATTCTAAGTCTTAAGTAAGAGACAGACTGACACAGGTCTGTCCTCCAAGAATCAGGGCAAACGAGACAGGGCTCAGCTCCCAATTTGAGCTCCTTTTATAATAAAATACACAACAAAAGTAACATAGTCAGCATAAAATGAACTGAATGTTGGGAGACTTTATCACAATACAGAAATAAAAGCAACAGTACATAGCACCATTTCAACACCATCTCCAATATGAACATGAACAATACATTATGATTATGCCATTGGATGTGATAGTACAAATCTCGTTACATACAAAGCAATGGCAGTCTCATTGAATGAATAGTAGCACAGTGAACAAGCAGGAAAGGCCTTGAAAGTTAGATTTGGCAGGGAAAGTTACCTCTGGAGTTCTTCGAGAACAGTATATCAACACGGAGCATTTCATTAGTGCACAGTTTGCTATGTGGAATGAGCGGAGAAATGAAAATGTGACGTGCAGTCTTGTTGTATTCAAGATGGTATCAGGCCTAGATTGGTTCTGGTTTGGCAAAGAACTGTTAAATATGGTTTTGTAAAGTGCAGTGAAATGTTTTTAACATTTCAGGACAATAGGCAAGCATTATTTGTTCATCTTAGAACATGAAAACATCTTCATCAGGGATGTCATAGTATGTAACGGAAGAACAGCTGCTAACCCTCCTAGTCACCCCATGGAGCACAGGGATGAGAAAGCTATATCAGTTCAATGTCTTGCTTTACTGATCACATGGATAGTGCAGACATGGATTCATTGAGGTTTCCAAGTTCATATTTATAAATGTTTACTTTAAATAAACATGAGTAAATGTAGTGTCTTGGGAAGGAAAAGTCACTTGCAAAGTGACTGATGTTCACTATTGCCCCAAGTGACCCAGCTGCAATGGTATCTGGAACTCTGTTGCTGAATTTTTTCATCATGGGTAAACACGAATCATGTGTGCGCCATGACAATGGTCTGCCTAACAGATTGCAGTCTTGTGGGACTGGAAGGGGCACCCAAATTGCTACTGTCATAATGGTGAGAGAGGGTGCACAAGTCAGTTGGTGGCAGCATACAATGTAGTGATCAGTAGGAATGAATAGGCCTTTTTACCTGTTTCACTGGTGTGATGCCGACAGGCCCACTCATGCAAAGTTCGTCTGCTATGTGATTAATTCACCCATGGCCTACATCAAATTAAACTTCAGTGCATGGTTTACATGCCTGTGATTGGGTGTGTGTGTAAATGGTGAAATACATGGAGGATTGTGGGTTCCATTTTGGGAAACCTAGGGTTGACTGGAGGAGCATGAGTAGGTAGAGGAATCCCCCTTGCATCCCCTAGACATATTTGTGGATTGCTCTGTTCCTGTGAGCTGGGTGTCTTCAAAAGGTGCTCTTTGATTCAGGGAGAGGACATTGGAAAGGGGCATGGACACATCTCATGAAGGAGAAGGAGCTGATAGGAGAATAATAAAGAGTATGGCTGGGGCACCTTTTGGTGCACATATCACTGTTAGACATCTAGGTGTCAATCTCTAGTCACTCCAATGGCCTGTGTTGTGGAGCTATCAGATTTGGAGTTCCTCCTGCTGTGACAGACTGCTTTTTGCAGAAAGGGTAGGACAAATGAGAGGGCACTTTAAAACGAACCATGACCCCACCTTCCACGCCTCCCTGACCCACCCAACATAAACTTCAAAAACTCGAACACTAAATCACATTTGGTGTTTGAAAATGAAATATAAGAAGGGGAGTTTGAGGCCCCCAAAATTGTCAACTGCTAAGCAGCCAGTCGAGCTGTGCAAGAAGCTCTGCAAGACTTTTGCTTCTATCTAGGGCTTGAGTTTAACACCTGCAGTCTCCCAGCTGGGTGAGGCAACATCACCAAATGAAACCCAGGACCACCTGCGCCTGGAGTCTGATGCACCAGTGCTTGCCTGCTTTTCAAAGCCAGTGTGCTCTGACAGTGAGAGAGGGCTAGTGGGTAATCCTGATGAGCGGATATCTGCAGTAAGGTGTGAGGAGACAGCTTCTGCACCAATCGCATGTAGCCCCTGTGCAGAGTGAAATTGTCAGCCCCTTATGCCAAATGGGCATGACGTGAAGAGTACTGCCATGCCAACTGGGACGTAGCCTGCATGAGGAGTGAAGTTGGTGACACCGTATGCCAAAACAGGCAACTGAAAAGGGCAAGAACTCTTACCTGGTTCCAGCTTTTGTCGAGAGGAGAGGCCGCCGTGGTGACGTGTACAGGCCTAGTCCCCCCCCAACTGAGGATCGGAACTGGAGCAGACTACCTCCACCCCCACCATTGGTAAGGGTCAGAGGAACTTGGGACCTCACTGTGAGTTTGGAAGACGGTGGTTCGAGACCTCCATATTGGCGGTCCTAGTAGTACTGCCAAGCAGACCGCCTCCCACCGCCATTACTACGAGTGGACTGCTATGTCGATGGCGGTCTAGCTGATGGTGGCGGTGACTGCAGGTGGGTATACGATGCGTTTTTTTGTTTTGGTTTTTTACACGTGTCCATGCTTATGTGTTCAAAATGTGCACATGTGCATGGACGCATGTGGAAAAAAAACATCTGTGCATGTACTTTTCCATTGTTGTACTCTGGGCATATATGCCCAGTCCAATCAATGGGGGTACAATGCAACAGGGGAGATTTTCCCCAGGTATGAGGGGGCAGCCGTAAAGGGATCCCCCCTTCATGGCGTCTATCTAATACCCCCTCTCCCTCACCCTCCAAAAAAGAAACGTGTGATTCCTCGGCCTCTGCTACTAGAGTCAAGTGCTAATGGAGTACTTGGCCCATTTGCTCAGGTATCGTTCTAGGTTGGGCCTCAGGGCTTCAGGAGCAAGTTACCTCATTTACCTCATCCCCCACGGTTGGACCCAGTAACTTGTGCTTGCTCTGTGACCCTCTAAAAAGGGGTTCTTATACAGTGATGTTGTTTTATTGTACCAAACTTAGATAGTTCGATGTTACAATTGAACTTTATAGATGTTAAAGTCTGTTTCACGTTTACACATTTGTTGCTTAACTTACAAAGCAAATATTTTGATGGCATGCTGCATGCCTCGGCTATTAGGTCCAGACCAAACCAATTGCTCGTCCCTCCCTATTAATTTACTGGTTTGCCCACCTATATTTTTCCCTGAGAGTCGTATTTCTTACGCACTCTTAGAGAGTGCAGTACAGATATTTTAACACTGGATGATGCTAGTGTAATTGGATGTTAAAAACTTTAGAAAATACCTACATATCCGATTTGAGCTCCCTGAATGACAAAGAAAATATTTCATTATTTGTTGGTTCCCTTCACTTATACACAGTTTAAAATTATGAATATTTCAATGGCATTGCACATCGTTATGTTAGTGTTTGCACACAGTAAATGTTAAAATGTGTTGATTGTTCTAATGAAGATGATGAAACATTTTCGTATGTATTGTACGTTTTGCTTGCAATGTGTTTATGGAAACCTTCCGAAATACATTTTGACAATTATAATTCTGCAGTAGCTACTTTAGAAAAGCAGGGATTGAAAACATTCCCACTCTAATATATAGGCGTACAAGCATCACTGTGCTTGGAAGTAAGATGGCAATTTTAGACTAAATTTTATTTTTCTCCTCGTTTCTTAAAAAGAACAAAAAAAACTGTAACACTGTTCTTTCCAAACCGTATCAAAGGGAAAAAGGTCTTCTCTTTGGGCATTGAAACTCCCTGGCTTTTAAGTGATAAAATGCCCGCACACCAACGTGGTATTTAAACAGCAGGCGCTTCATACACGTTAGGTGACATGGCACGGCTTCCATGAAGTGGTTTCGAAGTCTTCTGAAAGAGTTATTGCTAACTGATTACATATGCTGTAGAGTAGAAAATACGACGAAAAGTTTTTATTTTTTTCCCTAAGAAATATGCCGTATTGAATTTCAGCACTGCTGTTTGGATGTGGAAACATATGGGAGATTCTTTCGGTTGTTACGCATTTAGGGTGCTGTCGAAACAGCCTCTTGCTGTCAGGCTTCTTTTGCTGGCAACTCGCATATTGTCCTAGGCGAGTTCCCTTCCCAGGCTTTCAACGCCATTAACTTGCAGCGACAGGTGCTTGCAATTTGTAGTTTTTATTCTGACTTTGTCCGTGTGTCGCCGTGAAATATAAACCGTGTTGCGTTCCGGAGATGGCCCATCAAGCATCTTGTGCAATTTCTTATGCCCCTCTCTCAATGCTCCATTTTTAGTAACGTTATTTTTCTTATGTTCGATTTCTCTTTTACTTTTTAGCAGACACTAGCAACGTTGAAATTTTGTATTTATTTCTTTATAGAAGTAAACTGCTGCTGAGAACACCAGCAAAGGCTATACCGCAAAGAGCAAATGACTACTGCGGACCCTGACTGGCCTTTTGTAAGATCTAGCACCTTGATCGCGACAGGCCTCACAAGTTAACGTTGCTGAGATTAGGGTTGGAGCACATCCAAAGAGATCCTGCTAGCGTGCCAAGACTAAGGACTTGTTGTCCTGCTTAGATGATAACAAACATGTTGGCAAGGCAAGGGGTAAGCGGAAAATCACTTTACATCGAGTTCCCGCAGCCTGGAAAGTGTCTAGGTGCCACTTTCTCAGGCATACAACTAGGTCTTGCTAATCCCCCCTTTTCCGATATCAATGCAGATAAAATACTAAAGGACCACAGGTTTTCTCTGAAACTTCACCAAAAAATGTTAGAATTATTTAATGCATGTTTATGTGACAAATGTACAAACTGGTTTCGAGACTCCTTTTGGGCATCACTTTTTGATTATATGCTTTGGACATTTCTATGGTGCCTCAACCCTTCTTACTGTTGGTCTAATGTATTTCGTTTTGACATGAATAGATTGGTGCAAAATTAGTAGACGATTACTGCCTGCATCTCAGAAGTTGAAAGGGGGGACGTTAATAGACACAGATGCTCACACCGTAGATATGAAAAGGATCAGTAGCCATTGAGTAGCATTTTCTCCCATCTTGTTGAAAGGACTGATTAGGTGACTGGAGAAACTCCTTTTGAAAGATAATATTACACTGACATCTGTACTCTGTAGTTCCTCCCATCCAATAGAGAATTCTAGACTCCAATCCTTTACCTTAGAATTATCGCTGGGCATCAGACTGGATTTTTAAAATGTTCCTTAGCAGTACCCCTGTGTGCCGGGTGGTGGTGGTGTTTGGCTCTGCATGGCACCATCCGCACTGGAAGTGATGTGTGCGGTGCCTATATAGGTGCCACTCCACCTCGCTGAAGTCAGTTACTTTCTTTCTGTGCCAGTCAGTGCAAATCAGGAATAAGTTACTGCCAGTAATTTTTTGACTGACCTCTTTTCAATATTTGTTGAAGTGTTTTGTTTTGAGACTCATCTCCTGGTGTGGCAGGAATATCTATGAGGAAGCTTGGCTTGAAGCCCTGCCGCATCTGTCACTAACAAATGTTGGTGAAGGACCTGCACCATGTCTGGCACTGGTGTCTTGAGCACGACCACAACGCCAGGACCTGCATCAATTGTCTTGCCATGCTCCACAAGAATTTTATGGAGCAATACCTCAAGCTCTTTGCCGCTTAGCATGCAAAGCCATGACTGTCTCAATCTCGGCGGATCAGATGTGGAACCATCGATCTTTGTCGAAGTCATCCCACGCCGGTAAGCCAGAGAAGAAAAAGATGAGTAAAAAGTCGAAGAGGTCTTTGGCTTCATCCCATTCGTTAAGATCAACTGAGGAGATGAGGGACTGTCATCACTCAAGGCTGGGCTCCTCAGTTGAGTTTCCGGGAGTTAGAGAAACCCCACTCAGCACCAAGATTTTTACAAAGCCAGGCACCTCATCTTTGGGCACCCAGTCCTTGTTGGACCACCTTTGGGCTCAGTGGGTTCGGGAGGGACCCTTACTGGTTCCCTATTGGCAGGTCCTCCCTCAGCGCCAGTTGAATCCCTTGGATCCACAGATTAATCTTGACCGGTACAGGTTGTACTACCTCAACCTTCCCTGTCGCTGGTCCCAGTGTTGCTGCTTCAGGTGCCTGCCGGTGACCAGTGGATTGGACACCACCCCAAATATAGGCATGGTCTCTCCTCTTATCATGGCTATGGAGAAGGGAGCCTCTTTTTGCTATGGTGGTGAGAAGAGTGGCCAAGGTCCTGCACTTTAGTCTGCTCTCAGTGGTAGTCCAGATTAATGTTTTGAGAGAGGTGCTTCAGCTGGGAGTTACCACTTCAGAACCGCTTCTCCTGTTTGATGAAGCCCTTAACAATTTCCTGCTTGGGGCATGGTCCAAGCCCTGCACAGGGGCTCGTGTGGACCGGACAGTTGCCTGCCACCATTGCCCCTTCCAGAGGACCCCAGGTTCCTCACACAACACCCTATCCCAGAGAGCTTGGTGGTCCAAGGTTCCACTTCGCTTATAATTTCAAGCAGATTTCCTGCCACCCCACTGGATAGGGAACCCAAGATGCTGGACATCTTAGGCAAGGAAATGTTTTCTTCCGCCAGCCTGGCACCGTGGTCCCATAAATGGCGTTTGACTTTTGACTGTTACTCCCATGCATTTTGAGATTTGGTTGTGTCGCGTAATCTCTCATTATTCTAATGAGACTACTGGATTTGAGTGTCAGAATCGCCTGCGGTGTGGGAGACTGAGTCTTAACCCACTACGAGTGACACCTGTCGCCCCAATCCGGGTTTAGCTCTGGCTAACTAGCAGTGCCTCATCTCTACCTCAGAGCAGGGATGATTGGGCAGCTGAGCGCATTACACAATTGACTCATCAGGGAAATCGTGGTCACTCAAATCTCATCCGTTTCTCTCAGTTACGTTAGCCTCACATATACAAGGACAAGCAGAGGCAGTATGTTTCAATAAGGTTTTAATGAAGCAACTGCATCTTAGACAATAAAGCATGTACTGCAATAACCAGGACGATAAAGCTTGACAGGATTAAAATTGTGACAAGGAGAGTGAAGCATAGAAATAACGCTACGATATTGTCACTAGAGTCAATAGACTAATTCCTGCGTAGGCTATATTAGAGCGCAGCATGTTAAGCTCTAATTCTGCCCTTCAGGTTCCCCTGGGAAGACATCATCCCCCATACCTGAGCAAAGGCCTGAAGTCTGCATAAGCAGCTGTAGTGAGGCGTTCAGCAATCCGCATACAGTCCTGGTCATCTGGATAGATCCTCCCTCTAACGTGTATGGGACAGGGAAGTATTTTTATGATAAAACAGCTGATGTTCTGAAAAAATGTCCCTATGTAAGGATGTGTATTCTTCTATGAATACTAGAGACAAAATGTTACCACGTTTACCGGCAACCTATCTTACTGCAGCCTTGAGAGAAGCACATAGTGAAAGAAATGTCTTGTTTTAAGAACACAGTGCTACCCTAGGCAAAGAACAGCTAGATAGAGAGAAATAAAACAAGACCGCAAATCTGGCTATTGTTAAAATAATAAGCAAAGCTGATTAAAATATATCTAGGTTAAAGTGCACAGCGGCAGGCGTAGTGTGCTAAAATAACATGCATGGAGCTATAACTAAAATGGCTACACAACAGTTGCACAGGTGCTGCCCATGGTCCCGGAGGAGACCCGGTTCACAGTCTGCCAAGCTATGGCGAGGTGGGAGAGTTGCAGCTAAGTTAACAATGGGATGAAGCCTGGACACAACCGACTCACTAGGCAGAGCGGTTTCTTCGTCGGTGGCTTTATGGTGACATGCCAAGCTGAGGATGACTGGCTTTTCCGGGGATGTGCAAGTTTCATTTATGGATGTGCCCATTGATGACTCCTGTCTCCAACGCCAAGGCGGACTCAGCGCTGAAGCACTTCAAGGATAGCAGAGCTATGGCCAGGTTCTTTCCATGGCACCCCCACTATCCTCTGTCCACTTTTCATGGCCAAAGTGTCTTTACCCACCCAGCCACCACGGTACGCAAGCTTCCCAGCCTCTGCGTGACTGAGGACTCGGTACCCACTGACCCAGGGATAAGGCAGCCAGAGGTCGAGCCAGTCCACCTCTACCTCAGTTGGTCCACCCTCCAGACCTCTTTAGTTCACACATGAACCAACATGGGCAACCAGTGGGAGGAAGGATACACCATCATCTGCACTGCTTGAGGATGATAAATTCGGACCACTGGTTTCTCCAGACTGTCTGAAGGGGCTACTCCCTCCCCTTTCTTACTACCCCGCCAACCATGCCACCCTCTTGTGACAGGCTGACAGAGGACCAGCTTTCCTTGCTCCACCAGGAAGTGGTGGCTTTCTTGGTCAAAGCAGCAGTAGACGGTGATGACCCCAGAAGTAGGTCATGGCTGTTATTCCCACTACTTCCTGGTGCCCAAAAAGGCCAGAGCCCTTTGTCCTATCCAAGATCGCAGCGCCCTCAATTCTTCCTGAAAAAAGAGGAGTTCAAGGTGCTCACACTTATTCAAGTTCTGTCTGCCTTTGACCCAGGAGACCGGTTGGCTGCTTTGGGCTAGCAGGTCATATACGTAGACATTCCTGTCTTGCCTGCCCACAAGTGTTACCTACGGTTCACGGTGGGCCACAAGCACTTTCAATTTCCCATGCTTCCTTTCGGCCTTATCAACGCCCCTCGGGTGTTCACTAAGGTGATGGTGGTGGTTGCAGCTCATCTACAGAGATCAGGGGATCTAGTCTCCCCCTATCCCGATGGCTATCTGTTGAAGGCGAGCTTGCCCAAAGCACTCACCGCCCTACTCTAGACTACAGCAGACCACCTGCATTCGCTGGAGTTCACTATCAATGTGCCAAAGTGACACCTGACTCCATCTCGTACACACCCTTTCTTTGGAGTGGTTCTGGACATGCTGCAATTTTGGGCTTATCCTCGTGAATGACGAGTCCAGGATATTCAGGCTATGATGCCAATGTTTCAGCTTCTATCCTGGGTTTCGGTGAGACTACCTCTGAAGCTACTTGGCCTCATGGCCTCCTTCATTCTGCTTGTGACACATGCCTGCGGGCTCTGCTGTGGGACCTGAAGTTCCAGTGAGCACAGCATCAGGGGAATCTCTCGGACATGGTCCAGATCTTGGCAGGAACTGCAGTGGTGGTTAATGCACCGCTTGGAGATGCTTTTAGTCTAGAGTGGCGCTTTGGCCTCCTTTATACCTTTCTGCTCATACCTCTCCTAGCCCACAATTCTCAAGAAGATCAGAAACAAATGGGCCAAGTAATCCTTGTGGCTCTGACCTGGGCTTAGAGAGTTAGGTATCCCGAGCTGTTGAGCATTGCCTTTGATCATCTGGTCAGACTGCCACCTAAGAAAGATCTCATTTTGCAGCAGCTGGGGCGGGGTTCACCACCCAAACCTGGCAAAGCTCTGCCTTCATGCGTGAAGATTGAGCGGCGACTTATGACAACATTGCAGAATTTGGGCAGAAGGTCTTGGCAGCCAGTAATCCTTCACCAAGGCTTTACATGCCTGCTGCTGAGGCAAGGCTGTGGCATGGTGTGCAGAAAAGCAAGTTGACCCCTTTTCTGCTCCCCTTTCTCAGGTCCTTCTAAATATGCTTTCTCTTGCCTAGCAGGGCTCTGCTTTGGACTCACTAAAAGTTTATCTTTCTGCCATCTCAGCCTTTCTGTGATTGCCAGATCAGCAATCCATATTCAAATCCTCTATTGTGAATAGGTTTTTGGAAAGGTATTCACCATATGTTCCCACCTTCACCCTTCATCACTCCTCAGGGGACCTCAATCTTACACTCATCTTTCTAATAAGCGTTCATTTCGAACCAATACACAACTCTTCGCTCGGGCTCCTTACCATCAAGTCGGCCTTTCTCTGCTGGGAGGATCAGTAAGCTCCAGGCTTTGTCATTTAAGCCTCCCTACCTGCCCATCTTCCCAGAGAAGCAGGTTCTTTAAGCTAGCGCTTCCTCGCGGCCAAAAGTTGTTGCTTCCCAACATGTAGGCCAGTCCATCACCCTTCCTACCTTCTACACTCTGCCACATCTCTCTAAGAAAGAGGAGCCACTCCACCGGCTGGACCCACAAAAGAGCATTGTCGTACTATCTTGACTGTATGAAAGAGTTTTGGGTGGACGACAAGCTCTTCATGGGGGTATGCAGGAGCAAATAAGGGGAAGGCTAGGCAAAATCAAACCATCTCCCCATGGATGCATTAGAATCTGCTATACATTGGCCAAGAAACAACCCTCTGAGGGTTTGTGTGACTAGTCTACTAGAGATAAGTCTGTGACTCTTCATTAGCACACGGAGTTCCAGTTTTGGACATTTGCCAGGCAGCAACGCAGGCTTCTCTGCACATGTTCACCAAGCACGAATACCAGGACAGTCCGGTCCATCTAGGCAGGCACTTTGCTTGTCCGGTCCTGCAGGACTTTTTAGTGTAAAGCGGTTTTGCAGACCCACCTCTAAGGAGGTATTGCTTTGGTATCTAGTCTAAAGTAAGGAATATGTGGCTAGAAGTCTGTCAAATGAACAAGTTCCTTAACTTTGGTAATGCCTTATCTGCCAGTGACTCTGTCTAGCTGCAGATTCTTTACTGACCCACCTGTCGTCCCCACTCTGTGAACATATTTCTAGGGACAGGGGTTTTCCTCTTTTCAGGGCCGTACTTGTCCACACCAGTGGTTATTGTTCTTCATGGCTGTGCGGTCCTAGTGTTGAAAGTTGCAAAAAGAAACTGATGTCAGCGCACTCATTTGGCACCTTTTATAGGCCTCACACAACTGTCGCATCTGGCACGAATGCCGCCCAGCAGTGTCACCTACCGGCGCACAAGGGTGCTGCTCACAAAATATGCCGGCTCCAATCTGATGCTTGGGGATAATTCTATGGTAAGGAATTTGTGACTAGTTAAGAGTCTCTGCCAGATAAGGAATCGCCAAAGGTAAGTAACTTGTTTGTTCGTTCTGTTGGATACTGCCTTGTTGCATTTGTGGTATAAGTATTCTTATCCCGTGCAATGAGTCGACATTGATCGACCCAGCTGCCCCAGTGCAGAGATAAATATGTTTAAATGGCCTAGTGGATGGAACAGTGTGTCAAATACCTATTTGTGATGTAAATAATTTTTAAAAGTGAGTACCTCGCTTCAAAGAGAACATGAACAGTGCCATTTAGGAGTCTGGTGTCTCGCACTTCTTGGAATACGCCTCTAGGAAACCTCTACATGGTAGGAGCCTCCGAGGATTAGGACAGGACTTCAGCATAGTCTATGAGTATGGCAGGTAGGCCGTGGGCCCTTCTGCCTTACTTCTCGTGCCAGGGGTGGGGCAGCTTGATGCCCATCTCAGTAGATGAATGGGAGCCATGCATGCAATGGTAATGCAGTGCTTCAGACTCCAGGAGGAGAGCAGTTAGACTGAGTGTTCACACAGGACCACCAGTCATTTGGGTGAGCCTTGGGCTGCAGTCGTATTATGCCTATATCTGGGGTGGGTGCCAGCTCCTAGCCTGGTGGCCTACCAGATGGCATCTTGGGGCATGAAACTGGTTTAGGAATCCATGCATCCCTACACTTTTGCAGGTAATCTCATAAGGTATGAAAGAGTGACCCCTCACTTTTCATGTACACAGCCTGCTTTAGCTTTCTCGTACTTGTTGAAGGGCCTTTAGTGTAGGGCAACCCTAAGGACCAATAGTCAATAGCCAAAAAAAGCCTGACATGAATATTGTAGGTATTCCAGGTATCAACCCGATCCCATTTCTTGATCCTGTACCTTTGAAATGACGTATGTCTCTAGCATAGGTTTGTGAGACTTAGGTTGCCCTTGTTACGCTCAACTGGATCCTCAATGCATTTGACCACATGTTAGACTGCTGTTTTTACTGACATACCTATAATTCCCAGTAGTGGAGCACAGCATTTATTCTGTTCCTGTGGAAGGGGAATATGGATTATGCAGTTTCTGGATTAGCTAAACAGGTTGAGGCATTGTTGCTTGATGTTATTGGCAAATGCTGTATTTGGAGCATTCTGCCCTACATACACCCCCCACTAATTGTCTCCTTCGTGTCCTGCACAAGTTGCGCTACTTTCAATTAATCGTAGTTGAGGTGAAGTGCATGCTGCCTATTATAAAGTCCACCACACGCAGTACTTATCTTTTAGCTCCAGACTTTATTTCATCTCCACTATTCAGCCTTCATACAGTTTTCTTGATCACCTCTCTTCCGGCTCCTCAGCTTCTCTCTTCTCCACCCACCAACATTCTATCGCAGCCTCCCATCCCAACCCGATTGTTCCATATACCAACTTTCCACGGGGAGGAGGGATATACCACTCTCAGCCTTATAATGTACTAATACATAATAATGAATTATAACTAATAAATACTAAACTAATATAACTGCTAAAATGACTTGCACTATAAAAGGTAATATTACACTACTAGCAATTAATAAACAGAGCTAATACACAAACTACCTTACAACACATCTTCCCCACAATAATAATTAAGGAAGTTAGATACCTTGAAAAAGATAAATGAACGGAGAGAAAGAAAAAGGAGAGAGGAAGGAAAGAAAGAAAAAATAAAAGAAAATCTCTTTGTCCCCTAGAAGTGAACTAGGAAACAGTTAGAAGGTGCAGAGCGCCGTCTAACCACTGTGGGATTCTAATAAGAGTGGCCACTAGTTATGATTGTAGAATTTAACAATTCTATCCATACTCCAGCACTGACCATTATTTAAAACAACAACATTTCTCCTTATTTTGGTTATGTAGAAGGGACCTGCAAATTTAGAGTCTTTCATATACGATCTTGCCTGACCTAACGGTCTACATACTAATACTTGATCTCCCACCTTCCAATTTTGCATCTTAGTCCCGTGCTTCATGTCATATCTTTGTTTATACTTGTCCTGATGCATCCTTACTTTTGTACTACTGTAAGACACTACCTTTTCGTTTTTGTTACCACCACCCAGCCACGATGGGAAGAATTTGGTGCAGGGTGTTCTGCCACGTAACGCAATAAAAGGGGAAATCTTAGTAATAGAATTTGGAGTAGTGTGGTAAGCCCACAGCATCTCCCTGACAGCATCCTCTACATTTACGTGGTTAATGGAGGCCAACTGGATGCATTCTTTAATCATTCGATTGGTACGTTCAGCCAGGCCATTTGCCTTGGGGCAATATAAGGCAGTGGTGAGATGTTTAATGCCCACTGAGTCCAGAAATTGCTTCATCATTAAGGATGTAAGTTGTACCCCGTTGTCTGTAACCAGCGTTTCAGGAATACCTTCCACAGCAAAGATGTCTTTAAGGAAGGAAATGACAGAATTTGTAGTGATTTGGTTTACGAATTTTGTGGATATCCAATGGGAATGGTAATCAATAAGGACTAAAGCAAATCTTTTTTGAAGACCTGAATAATTAAGGGGCCCAATGATGTCAAAAGCTAACTTTATCCATGGTTTATTGGGGACTTGAACCGGAGAGATAGGCGTTTTGCGGACCAGTTTAGATTTGTCACTCGCAGAACAGACCGACCATTTTTTAATTTCATTTTCAAATAAGGAATCCATATTGGGGAACCAAAAGCACTCTCTGATTCTGGCTTTAGTGATACTGCGACCTAAATGGCCCTCGTGGGCAAGTTTGATTATTTTTAATCTAAGACTCTGTGGAGGTATGATTTTATCATTTCTGAGAATAAAATTATTCTTTTCATTTATTTCCAACCTCACTTCCCAAAAATCCTTAATGGTTTCTTCCAGGTCTTTTCTTATTAATGGCCACCCTTCTCTAGCTCTTTCCTTTAATAAAGATAATGTGTCGTCTTGTTTATATGCTAACTCCCATTCGCTATTACTAATGGAAGGCAGATCCACTAAAAGTATTGGAGATTCGTTAATTTCCACCTCCTCTTTAATGTTCATAGGGGATCTAGAAAGGAAATCAGCAGTAGTGTTTTTATTACCGGGAATGTACTCTACATTGAAGCAAAAATTTTCTAGCCCTAATATCCACCTGGCTATTCTTGGGGTGCTGTTGCTGAATCCCTTGGTGGAGAACACATATACCAGGGGTTTATGATCGGTTCTCAAGACAAATTGGGTACCCCAAAGAAAAAACTTAAAATGTTTTATGGCCCAGAAGGCCGCCAAGGCCTCTCTTTCGATAACTGAGTAGTTCGATTCAGCATTGTTTAGGGCCTTGGATGCAAAAGCTATTAATCTTTCTTCCCCATCTACTATCTGAGATAGAGTGGCGCCCAATCCTAGTTTGCTGGCGTTGGTCGTGAGAATTGTCTTTCTGTTATGATCAAAATTACTCAAATGAGGAGCTTCTACTATGGCTAATTTGATTTGCTCGAAAGCACTGTCATGGTCCTCAGTCCAGATAAATGGTGTATGATTTTTTAATAACTCTCTGAGTTTATGCGAAATGGATGAAATTTTTTAAACCTATTTGGACTTGAATTCCGCCAACCCCAGGAATGATCGTAACTCATCCTTGTTTTTTGGGGGATCAGCTTTTTTCACCGCATCCAGCAGGGAGAACTTCGGTTTGAATCCGTCTTTGGAGATTATATGACCTAAATACTCTACCGAACCCACTCCCAATTGACATTTTTCACTTCTAAGTGTGAGTCCCGCCGTCTTCAATTTCCGGAGCACAGCTCTTAACATCTCGTTATGCTCTTCTTCCATGACCCCATAGACTAGTACATCATCCTGGAAACATAAGGTGTTAGGTAAGTCGCCCAGGATATTTTGCATAACTTTCTGAAAGACAGCGGCTGCTGATGCGAGCCCAAAGGGCATCCTGTTGACCATGAAAGAGCCAAAAGGGGTGGTAAACGCTGTAAGCCACTTAGAGTCAGGATGTAATTCAATTTGATGGTATGCATTTGAAAGGTCCAGAACTGAAAAATATGCTGCTTTGCCCATCGTACTAAGAATTTCATGGATTCTAGGTAGGGGGGTATCTTTCCACCCAAATGTTCCTGTTCAAATCCCTCAAGTCAACACATAGCCTGATATCTTTACCGTTACTTTTTTTTGCAACCACGATGGGGGCCAACCATTCTGAACAATCCACCGGTTGTATAATCCCTAAATTTTCCAACCTGTTTAATTCTTCTTTGACTGCACTCTTTAGCAGGTGAGGAATCGGTCTCGTCTTGTGTGCAACCGGTTTAGCTTTAGGTTTAATCTTGATTTTATGTTGAAAATTCTTCAACAGCCCTAATTTACCAGAGAAAATTTCTGGGAATTCACGTATAAAAGGTTCACCACCATTAAGGCTCTCCACACATCACTTGATCCGGATTATTAGGGTCAAGCTTTATACCCAGTTCTTTTTGGTGTTGCCACCCCAGCAAACTGGAACCATCTTCCACCACATATATTTTACCTACGGTGGAGCGTCCTTTGAAAGAAATGATACCTGAGAACATTCCCTTTAGATAAATGGGATCCCTGTTATACCCTTTGGGAAAAATGTCAGCTAGGGATAAATCAATACCATTTTCCTTTTCAATCTCCTTAAGGTCCTGAGAATTGATAATAGTAAAAGGGGAGCATGAGTCAGCATATACCCTAATCGCCCTGTTATTAATGGTTATGGTACATTCCGGATAACGATTGGAGAACTATTATCTGAATTTACTTGTAATACAATCTTCTTGATTAACTGGGAAGTCTCTTCTGGCTTCTTATTATCCACCAGCCTAGACGTGTCCTTGCATACTCTTGCAAAGTGGCCCCTTTTATTACATCGTCTGCACACCGCAGATCTGGCTTGGTACTGAGTGGAATTAGCCAAGTGGTTACTGCTACCACAACGGAAACAAGTAAAGTTAGACTTATTGTTACCGTGCAGCTGGGGTGATTTGTCTTTACTTCTGATCTTCAGTATCTTATCTTCTCTGGGGTCACTTGAGATTTCATTTATATGTTCCTCAACAGGTGTGTGTCTAATTTCCTGCAGGCAGATTTCAGTGTGTTCTATAGATTTCGCAATCTCAATGGCTTCCTGTAGGTCCGGTTGTTTCTGCAGAAGCTTCTCCTGAATTTTGGCATTATTGGTACACCGGACCAACTGGTCTCTAATGAGAGAGTCATTGAGTTCCCCGAAATCACATAGCGTACACAGTCCTCTAAGAGCAGCAATATAGTTGGTGATACTCTCTTGCTTGCCTTGACATCGAGAGAAAAACTTGTCGCTCCAGGACAACATTAACACGGTCTCCAAACTGTTTCTCTAGTTTCAAACATGTAGTTACATATTCATCCTGAGCCAAACCATCAGCATTATTGGGATCTGGAAGAGAATCATAAATTTTCCTTCCATGAGTCAATAAATTATGAAGCAAAATGTGTTGCTTCCTAATAGGATTAAATTTGTCCCCTCCAATGGCTATGAGATAGGATTCGAAAATTTTGAACCAATCCTTCCACGGAATGTTGGGTTCCCCCATATCATTCAAGAAGGGAATTGGTTGGGACATCCCCGCCGCAGCCATCATTACTCTTAGTAAATAAAGTATGTGAAACACACAAATTAACAATATAATCAAAAGAGTGAAACACTAAAAACAAATCCAATTTACATTGATAATCGAAGAACTGGTAATTATTATTCCACTTTTTCTCTTTTTCTTATTTTTTTTTTAAATCAGAGGAACGATCTTAGTAGTAAATCAATCCCAACATGCACTTTATACTGCAGCATAAGTGAACTAAGAACAAGTAGGACAGATTTCTGTTGATATGCTTACAATCCTGTTGTAATTAATACTTCATCGAGTTTAAAATAAACTTAGATGCCCACGGAAAAATTTATTGTGCTGTGCCTGTCAGCGTGTAATAGTCTGACAGGCTTCCAAAAATGAAACGTTCCGCTCTCGTTTACGAGTTCCTTGAGATATAACGTTGTGCTTGTCGGCGTGTAGAGAATAAACCAGATGCCTACAGGATTATTTGTTATGCTGTGTCAATCAGCGGGTAATAGCCAGACAGGCTTATCAGAATGAAGACCTTCCGCTCGCTCCCGAAACAGAACGCCGTGTCTGTCGGCGTGTTTAATGTCAAATCCAACGTCCGTTGTGCTGTGCCTGTCGGCGCGTAGCAACATGACAGGCCGCTGACAGAACGCCGTGTTTGTCGGCGCGTTGGAAGTAAAAACCAACGTCCGTAGTGCTGTGCCTGTCAGCGCGTATGAAATTGACAGGCCACTGAAGCAACGCTGTGTCTGTCGGCGTGTTGACAGTGAAATCCAACGTGCGTTGTGCTGTGCCTGTCAGCGTGTAGCCAATTGACAGGCCGCAGAAACAAAACTGTTCCGTTCACTCTCCCTATTATGGCCAGCGCAAGTAGAAGGCAGGTAGTAAAGAATCCGCTTCGCCGAATGGAGCAACGTAAAATATGACACGAACTACGTGTGTACACTGAGGTTAAAATTCAGAGGAATGCTGCAGGGCAGAACAGGCAAAAGTGGATATGAATGTCACAGTGCCAAATGCCCCTGGAGAGAAAGGAATACACACAAGATAATATGCGAGTCAAGCAGGTAGTTGAATAGAGGCAATGCTGAGGAGATTATCCTTTCGTCAAAATTATGAGTTATATTCACCAATTTGAAAAACAAATGATCATTGGTTAGTACTGTAGGACTAAAGTCCACTAAATAGTACTGAAGGCATGAATAGGTACATCAAAAGGGGTGGAGATGATGGTGCCCCCTTTCGCACTCCCTCGTCGCCAGTATTATAAAGTCCACCACACGCAGTACTTATCTTTTAGCTCCAGACTTTATTTCTTCTCCACTATTCAGCCTTCATACAGTTTTCTTGATCACCTCTCTTCCGGCTCCTCAGCTTCTCTCTTCTCCTCCCACCAACATTCTATCGCAGCCTCCCATCCCAACCCGAATGTTCCATATACCAACTTTCCACGGGGAGGAGGGATATACCACTCTCAGCCTTATAATGTACTAATACATAATAATGAATTATAACTAATAAATACTAAACTAATATAACTGCTAAAATGACTTGCACTATAAAAGGTAATATTACACTACTAGCAATTAATAAACAGAGCTAATACACAAACTACCTTACAACACTGCCACATAGCCCTCCATTGAAATAGGAATACCAAAAGGCAAAAAGAGGCAATACCTTTAATTGATGTAGTTTACAGACCATGCATCATCTTTTTAGAGTCTTATCGAGGCATATTATGGAATACTAAAGAGGTTTTTAAGATGTGTGGGTTAGCAAATTTGTTTGTGGAATGTGACTCTTTTACCTTCCTTACCCTGTAATATAAGTTATTTCTTGTGATAATGTCATTTAAGATATCCTATAAAAGATAATTAAAATATTTTACAAAATTAATGAATAAATATGTAAACGAATATGTGAGGGAAGTGTTGCGTCCCGGCTCAAGTCTACTTTGATGATCTTGTATAATACTAGGTAGAAAGGGGAGCTAACGGTCAGCTATCTTTTTTATTAATGATCTTGTTAACTACATAAAGCAGTGAGAGGGGTCTAGAAAACCTCTGTGGTTTATGGAGCAAACGTATCAATGCTACCCTTGTAAAGGGCAGCAACATGCTATCGGCATATGTCACATTTTATAGCTCAAGTAATCTAGGTGCCAAGGTATCTATACTCCTATCATAAAACTGTACACAAACCATCGTCTAACCCTGCATGAAGTTCGAACAGAGGTGCAGCCAACTACCATTTTTATAAGCCTCATATTTCACTACTATGTTAGAGACTGTACCCACATTCCCAACGAAATATTGATGAATTCCTAATATTGCAGAATCCATATTGCAATGATGGTCCTATTTGACCCCCACTAAGCAACGAGAAGCATCAGATTGTGGTCGGGAATAGTTCTACAAAGATACTCTGCATGTGAAATGGATTATTGTTTTGACTTGGAGTACTATACCGTCTCCAACCTGACATGCACTTGAGTTGAATGAGTATTCACCTGCATTAACGTTAAACAGTTTGGACAATGGGTTGATATTGGGGATTTAGTGGGTTCTCGAGAACCCACTAAATCCCCAATATCAACCCATCGTCCAAGGGGGGTGCGCTGTGTGTGCAGCACCAACGAAGCAAGGAGATGCCACCTATCCTTGCGTGGGACAGCAGCAGTTAAAATTGCTACCAACCATTTTTGGCAGATGTGTAAAAGGTGCCAGGAACAGCAACAAAGAGTTGAAAAGGTGTTTGTAGCAGGTTCACTTTGGAAGAGTATATACTAGCTACAATCCCATTCATCTTATCCAGCTTCCCAGCCATTGCCACAAATTGCCCTTCCTAACGGGTATAGTTATTATGCTGCAGAAAAGGGATCTCTGGCCTCACCCACATCAGCACCCCTCTGGCACATGTAGAATAGATAGTACTAAAGACCTATCCTCCCCACTTGTAAAGAAGCCTACCATGTTTACCCTTAACAAGGAGTGTTTCCAGTAAAAATATATTCTGCACTCCCTATGGTGTATGTGGACTGAACACTAAATGTATACATTTCATGTCAAAAACTATCTATTTCTGTGTATCAGTGATAGTTGCCTTTCATTTTCTCACCTGTACTTCTGCTGCCCTTGCCCCAATTGTCCATTCAGCCCCATGATCCGTTCCTTGTAGGCTGCATCCTCCGTAAAGGTAGGAGTGTCCTTCTATTCATGTGGCAGATCCTCGACCTTGTCACAGAGCAGTCCTAGGGTCGCCCATTGAGAGCATTTAAATAGTGGTCCCCATCCAAGTTCAAAAAGAACGAACATTCACAACTCTCTGAGAGTCATAATGCCCTGGGTAGCAGTAGGAAGTTATGCACTGTAAGGTTGGAAACCGCTGACCGCACACACAAAGCAGCACTCTTGTACTCATGAACCTTGGGCAGCACACCTCATAATATCGCCAAAGGTCTCCCGGTTGTTGCTTTTTCGGTGCCCCTCACACTACGCTGACCGGGCAGGCAAGGAAATCAGAAAGAAAACGGAAAGCAAAAGAAATAAAATAAGGGAAACACTAATGGAAGAGGGAGAAGAGAGACATCAACCTCTACGCTATAGCAAATTGTTTGTATTTCTAGGTGGAACATCTCTCGGTTCCACCTCTGAGACATCAAGCCTTCAGTGCCTGACACAGGTGTCAGTCAGTTTTTGCCATTTCCACTTTAGCCTGAGCAGTGTGTGAGGCTCGAGCTACTTCTAAAAGGATCAATCCTGCCTGGTGTTGCAAAAGTTTTGTAGTTTTCTGCTGCCTATGTCCTCTTCGTTTCCCAGTGTCAATCTTTGTGCCCAAAGATGGGCCTGATTAGTCACATTAATATCGTTTTACCCCGTCTCAAGCATTTTTAGGAACATCAAAAAAGCTTTTCTTTCTGCCATTATTTTTAACAGGCTGGGAACAGGCGCATTAAACAAAAGAAACACAAGGTGACAAGAGGAAGATTTGCATTAAGTCTAACCACTGGCAATCGCTTGGGATAGCATTCCAACCCATTGTTCTTTTGCCGACCATGCCACCTCAATATGCCACATGCAAAACAGTTTTGACCTGTTCCATTAAGAACAGTCTAGCCCAGACTGCCTAGCCAGGTACTCCATGGACTCTCTGATTATGCCAGGGCTACTACTATAGTAGGGTTTGAATTCCTGCAATTTCAATCCCTACTCTAGCAATTTCCTTATTTTGCCACCATTCTGCAGATCTACATGCTTGTGCTGGAGGAAGGAATTGGCAATAGTTCCATGGCTTGAATACCTTTGACTCTGTAAACCTATTAACTTGCATGCTCTAAGGATTTTCAACAGCTCTTCTCTAAACGTTTCCCGTAATAAGAAAGGGTGCAAATTTACTCCTGACAGTGGCAGAAGTAGAAGTTCTTTCAGGGTTGGGAAAAAAATTAGGTTGGAGAGAAAGTGAACTGGTAAACGCTCAATAGATTTTCAGATTAGCAAATCTACACATGCATATTTGCTTGTTCTAAAATACAGTTCACAAATATTTTTTAGGAGTACGATTTCCTGGTCTACTTCTGTAAGTTCTTGTAAATTCATGAAAGCCACTAATTCAAAGACACACACCATGGGTGCACTTTTGTGACTTTCCTTAAGAATTGTGTCCCTAATTAGGTCTGGAGTTAACGAAGACATTTTGTTTTTATTAAACTTCTATTTCTCTGTCAATCAGCTGACTTTACTGTGAGTGATCACATTTTGCTCCTTCCACAAGGCGCATATTGGCACACAAAGGGAAAGCCTTGGATCAGTTAACCTCCGCATGAGTGGGTTCAGTCGGGATGACAGAATGCCAGTAAGAAGCGGCTCACATTGCTGAGGATATTTCCCGGGTGTGGTGATGACCAATCTATAGATGCTTCCATCATAGAAAACTGGACAGTTCCATGTCAAATGATCTTGTTAAATAGTAATGTCAGAATGGGCACCATGATCAGGCAGAACATCTTGTAAAACAGAGCTGGGAAGCCTCCTGGTCCCGGTGATTTAAGAGGCTTCTATCTCCCCATTGGGGGTTTGTAAAGGATTAGAGGTCCTCGTAAAACTGTCAGAAGAAGGATGCGATAGGGGCATCCCCTACGATTTCGGTGCCATTTTGCATCCGGAGGTGCTCCACCCCTGCAGTCTGTCTTTGGCTTGAAGCTGTAGGAAGTTGGCTCGGTATGTGCTATTTCAAAGTAAGGAATAGCATGCACAGAGTCCAAGGGTTCCCCTTAGAGGTAAAATAGTGGTAAAAAGAGATAATACTAATGCTCTATTTTGTGGTAGTGTGGTCGAGCAGTAGGCTTATCCAAGGAGTAGTGTTAAGCATTTGTTGTACATACACATAGACAATAAATGAGGTACACACACTCAGGGACAAATCCAGCCAATAGGTTTTGTATAGAAAAATATCTTTTCTTAGTTTATTTTAAGAACCACAGGTTCAAATTTAACATGTAATATCTTGTTTGAAAGGTATTGCAGGTAAGTACATTAGGAACTTTGAATCATTTCAATTGCATGTATACTTTTCAAGTTATTCACAAATAGCTATTTTAAACGTGGACACTTAGTGCAATTTTCACAGTTCCTGGGGGAGGTAAGTTTTTGTTAGTTTTACCAGGTAAGTAAGACACTTACAGGTTTCAGTTCTTGGTCCAAGGTAGCCCACCGTTGGGGGTTCAGAGCAACCCCAAAGTTACCACACCAGCAGCTCAGGGCCGGTCAGGTGCAGAGTTCAAAGTGGTGCCCAAAACGCATAGGCTTCAATGGAGAGAAGGGGGTGCCCCGGTTCCAGTCTGCCAGCAGGTAAGTACCCGCGTCTTCGGAGGGCAGACCAGGGGGGTTTTGTAGGGCACCGGGGGGGACACAAGCCCACACAGAAATTTCACCCTCAGCGGCGCGGGGGCGGCCGGGTGCAGTGTTAGAACAAGCGTTGGGTTCGCAATGGAAGTCAATGAGAGATCAAGGGATCTCTTCAGCGCGGCAGGCAGGCAAGTGGGGGCTTCCTCAGGGAAACCTCCACTTGGACCAGGAAGAGGGACTCCTGGGGGCCACTTCTGCAGTGAAAGTCCGGTCCTTCAGGTCCTGCGGGCTGCGGGTGCAGGGTCTTTTCCAGGCGTCGGGACTTAGGTTTCAGAGAGTCGCGGTCAGGGGAAGCCTCGGGATTCCCTCTGCAGGCGGCGCTGTGGGGGCTCAGGGGGGACAGGTTTTGGTACTCACAGTCGTAGAGTAGTCCGGGGGTCCTCCCTGAGGTGTTGGTTCTCCACCAGCCGTGTCGGGGTCGCCGGGTGCAGTGTTGCAAGTCTCACGCTTCTTGCGGGGAGATTGCAGGGTTCTTTAAAGCTGCTCCTTTGGATAAAGTTGCAGTCTTTTTGGAGCAGGTCCGCTGTCCTCGGGAGTTTCTTGTCGTCGTCGAAGCAGGGCAGTCCTCAGAGGATTCAGAGGTCGCTGGTCCCTTTGGAAGGCGTCGCTGGAGCAGAGTTCTTTGGAAGGCAGGAGACAGGCCGGTGAGTTTCTGGAGCCAAGGCAGTTGTTGTCTTCTGGTCTTCCTCTGCAGGGGTTTTCAGCTAGGCAGTCCTTCTTCTTGTTGTTGCAGGAATCTAATTTCTAGGTTCAGGGAGAGCCCTTAAATACTAAATTTAAGGGTGTGTTTAGGTCTGGGGGGTTAGTAGCCAATGGCTACTAGCCCTGAGGGTGGGTACACCCTCTTTGTGCCTCCTCCCAAGGGGAGGGGGTCACATCCCTAATCCTATTGGGGGAATCCTCCATCTGCAAGATGGAGGATTTCTAAAAGTTAGTCACCTCAGCTCAGGACACCTTAGGGGCTGTCCTGACTGGCCAGTGACTCCTCCTTGTTTTTCTCATTATTTTCTTCGGCCTTGCCGCCAAAAGTGGGGGCCGGGGCCGGAGGGGGCGGGCAACTCCAGTAGCTGGAGTGTCCTGCGGTGCTGTGACAAAGGGGTGAGCCTTTGAGGCTCACCGCCAGGTGTTACAGCCCCTGCCTGGGGGAGGTGTTAGCATCTCCACCCAGTGCAGGCTTTGTTACTGGCCTCAGAGTGACAAAGGCACTCTCCCCATGGGGCCAGCAACATGTCTCTAGTGTGGCAGGCTGCTGGAACCAGTCAGCCTACACAGATAGTCGGTTAAGTTTCAGGGGGCACCTCTAAGGTGCCCTCTGTGGTGTATTTTACAATAAAATGTACACTGGCATCAGTGTGCATTTATTGTGCTGAGAAGTTTGATACTAAACTTCCCAGTTTTCAGTGTAGCCATTATGGTGCTGTGGAGTTCGTGTAAAACAGACTCCCAGACCATATACTCTTATGGCTACCCTGCACTTACAATGTCTAAGGTTTTGTTTAGACACTGTAGGGGCACAGTGCTCATGCACTGGTACCCTCACCTATGGTATAGTGCACCCTGCCTTAGGGCTGTAAGGCCTGCTAGAGGGGTGTCTTACCTATACTGCATAGGCAGTGAGAGGCTGGCATGGCACCCTGAGGGGAGTGCCATGTCGACTTACTCATTTTGTTCTCACTAGCACACACAAGCTAGTAAGCAGTGTGTCTGTGCTGGGTGAGGGGTCTTTAGGGTGGCATAATACATGCTGCAGCCCTTAGAGACCTTCCCTGGCATCAGGGCCCTTGGTACCAGAGGTACCAGTTACAAGGGACTTATCTGGGTGCCAGGGTGTGCCAATTGTGGAATCAAAAGTACAGGTTAGGGAAAGAACACTGGTGCTGGGGCCTGGTTAGCAGGCCTCAGCACACTTTCAATTCAAAACATAGCATTAGCAAAGGCAAAAAGTCAGGGGGTAATCATGCCAAGGAGGCATTTCCTTACAGCTGGTTAGCCAGCAACTGCCCACTCTTACTCCCCCTCCCACATAAAAAGAATTGCGAAGTCTAAGCAAAGCATACTCGGCCTTGTCCAAATCTAATCCTGCGAGCTATGTTCGAGCTTCCTCCAAACACAAGGTGCACCTGTGCATTTGTGTATTCTTCCCAGTTCTAGCACTTGCTGGCGCAGCTGTTCCTCTTGTCCCACCAAAGTTTATCTGCTATAGAGATCTCTATTAGCTCACCCAGAGTCAGGGCTTTTAGAGTCCCCCAAAGGAGGGAGATAGAAGTATCAGTGGTGTTATTTAGATTGAGGTTGTTTGATTGCTTGATTGATCTGTTCCACAACTGTAGGCCTCTGAAGGAGGGTTTCTCTCATTCTCCACAGGTGTGGGTGGCAGGTGGCCCAGGACAAGAGATTCTGCGGTATTGTTCAGAGTGCATTGCACTCCCTCCCCCAACCACCATCCAGAGTGTTTTCTGGCCTTGCTCTGTCAGTGGGGTAGCATGCCGAGCACTCTCAGGGTTCCTCGATCTGCAGCACCCTGGGTCTTCCTGGACTAGAGGAGAAGGGAGGAGCTGACACCTGCACTTGAAAGGGCTGAGCCTGACCCCACACAATACAGTCTCCAACCCCTTAGAGTGTGGCTGGGGCAAGGCCAGGAAGAGGCAGGGTCTTGTGCACTACAAAGACTTTCCTTTCGAAGTTTGAGGAATGAGTATTTGACTGCTGAACACTCAATAACACTTCTAGACTGAGGACAGTCTGCCAGGGAGAATAGGTGAATGCTTGAGAGGACCTGCCTCTCTGCCTGTTGCTTTGTTGGCCTGCTGCTGCTGCTTCTTCCGTGGGAGTTAAAGGACTGGACTTTGCTTTCTACATCCTGCTTTCCAAGGTTTTCCAAGGGCTTGAACTGAACTTGCCTTCTGTTGTGAAGTCTCAGGGACATTTAACACCTCATCTGCCAGTGCCTGTGTTCTTCTGCTGAGAGTCCTGATTTGCTAAGTGGTGCCAAATACAGTTCTTGGGCCCTTAGAAGTGGAACCTGGTGACCTCCTGGGGAAAATCCACACACTTCTGTGTGTGCCTCAGGAAAATCGACATAGTGCCTGTCTCACGTCTGAAAATTCAACGCAGCACCTGAAGAAATGACTCAGTGCCTGTTCTCAATGTGGACCCTCCGCACAGCGCATCAGAACTTTTCACGCATCGACCCTGGACGTCAAATCTTCAACATTGCTGCAAGGACCTGAGGCTGCGTGTCCAGAAATTGACACATCGTTAGCCTGCGGGGGAAAGAATCAATGCATCGCCTACCTGGCAGGTATATAATTGACGTATGCCCTCACTTGCAAGAAAGGAATTGACACATCACTTGCTTTCCTGGCGCATCACCTCTCCTGTAGCTTTATTTTTGACACATACTAGCTACTTTGTGCTAAAACAACGCATCCATTGATTCTTCTGGATTAAGACTTTTACCTTTAAAAATGAATTTCCTTTTGTGTATGGGGGATTTTTGTTGTTTTGGTCTTGTTTGATTTAGATAAATATTGGCTATGTTTCTACACTGGTGTGGAGTCCTTTTCTGGTGTTTTCACTGTGTGTGTGTGTGTGTGTGTGTGTGTGTGTGTGTATATACAAATACTTTACAAATTGCCTCTGAGATAAGCCTGGCAGCTCATGCCAAGCTTCCAAGTGGCTGGACAGGGGTTATCTGAACTGTGTATCCCCCCTTGCCCTGACTAAAGGGAGGATCCCTACTTGGACAGGGTGTAAACTGACTGCCAACTAGAGACCCCCATTTCTAACACAGTCCTTGCTAATCGCTTTTTCCTCCTAATGGAACAAATTATATCCCACACTTAGGCAGGCTTTGTTCCACATAAGTCTACCTCACATAATCTGCAGACAATATTTGCTGTATTAAACAGGATCTCCCCCCAAGATCACAGCCATGGTGACATTATTTGATGCCGAAAAGGCATTTGTTTCCCTAGAATGGCCCTTATTAAAAGGGACATTGGATGGGATGAGCCTCCCCTGCTGGTTCTCCTCGCTGGTCACGCTACTCTATTCCAACCCCATGGCTTGTGTACAGGTGACTGGTTCCCAAACGGGGCCCCTTCCCGGTTACTAGGGGGACCAGGCAGAGCTTTCTCAGGTCCTTTTTAGGTCGAGCGTAGCGTTTGACGTTTTGTATACTTTTTAAGTATACTTATGCTGTGGTTCCAGCGATTTTCATTGTTGGTTCCACTGTCATTCAAAAATGCTTGCTAGTGGTCAGTTCTGCCTCTTTGTCCTGCCTTATTCTCTTTGGGAGCAGCACAAACTACTGTATAATTACGCTATGTCCTGTTTATCTCCTCTGAAGGGGACTTTATCTTTCAATATTGGCCTGTTTGTCTTACACTGTGGGTGTATAATCAGCCCCTCCTCCCCACCAGCTCCCTCTGTAAACATAAACCAACAGCAGTGGGGGGCTTTTCCAGGGCCAGCTCGCTCTCTTCCTCTTGTTATTTTCAGTCTGTGTGGCAAGAAAAGTCCAGTCAGTAATTTACAACGCTAAGAGCTCTAACACGAGCAAACATGAGACCAATGCATTGCAGATGCTTGGTTTACATGTTTAAGCCACGCAAGCCATGCCCTAAACATATAGGCCGCGTCTCCTGGGGAGGATGCCTAGTTTCTCTCCTTGACCACGCCCTTGTTTTTTCTTTCAATCCTATCTAAATCCCTGACTAAACTCTTCCGTTTTTTTGGCTTAGTCATGTCCCTCGGTTGCTAGCAGCTCTTCCTCTCTCAGAGGCTCCTTACTCCCCTGCACCTCCAGACTGTTTCAGTTTTGTTTCCTCGCCTTTCACCGCTTTCTTACACCTTAGAAACCATGGGAAGAAAATAAGCACAGTCAGCCGGCTGGTGGTCGTCAAGGCCGGAAGGGAAAACATCGCTCTTGAGCACTCGGTCCAGCCACGCCCCAGTAGGCCGCATAGACGCTGGGGTCTTGTTTCGAGTAGTGATTGATTATTCGTCCTATTGACTGGGGCTCCAAATACATTCCATGAGACTTATTTTTTCTTGCACTCATTGTACTCCCTTTACTCTCCCTCACTGCCTCAGCCATCTGTGGGCGCTGTTTCTTCTGCCCCTGACACATCCATGTGATCCCAGAAAGGTTGCGTGTTGCTTGGAGAATGGTCTCCTTGGGAGTCAGTGATGTTTGAGCTGACTGATACACAGATACTGGGGACCGAGTTGTGCTTGGTAAATGTTGCATAATCTCCTGCTACTTCACTGATGAGGGAGGTGGGCTACTGGAAGCAAGGGTTTACCGGTGATGAGGGAGGGGGGGTCAGGTATTTTCCAAGATATGACTTATGGAAATGGCAGGACTTGAGTAGAAAAGCTTAGACTCGCGCCGCAATTTGTTTCCCTGACATTTGCAGTATGGGGCACCACTGACTCGGTGCCCAAGATATTTGCAGAGTTTATCCTTTTATCAGTCTTTAATTTTTGTTGCAACAACGCTTCCCGCTTTAACGTGTTCTATATGTTGGCGAAAATGAGTGTGTGTGAAAAACGGCAACCTTCCCTCCACACACCACACCAGCCCTGAGGTTCCCTTCCCCTGACCTTTGATATCTTACCCATCTTGCTTGCTGTACCCCCGCTCCCTGGCCTTCCACTGTACACCACACAAGGTCACAGTATACACCTCCATCTCCCATTTAATTCAAAGGGCGCTGTTGGGGTTGAAGATCAGAGAGTCCCTGAAATCCATTTAGTGACAACAAAAAATCGTAAGTTGAAAATAATTGAGAACAGGGAGCAGGTTACTTGAAAGATATTTTAAGGACGTTTTAATGGATTTTCAGAAAAAAAGAGAGTGTTTTAAAAATCTTCCCAAATGCTTGTTTCTCTGAGTTTATGAACTTGCAAGTATAAATAACACACCGAGCAATGCCTCTTAACCATACACCTGGTGGGATTTTAAAATGTGACCTTTGTTTAGGTCGGAATGTATCCACGTATGCATGGTGTATCAGCTGTAACTGTTTACCTGGTGAAATCAGTAGTGGTAACATCTTACGTGTAAGACATATGGGTTTAAGGTCATGAGAGCATAACATTCATTGGAAGGACCCTACATTAACGTGACCGCTACTCCTTTAATCCCATCAGAATTGGAGTTTTTCTTGAACAACATTGACTTGAGAGTGCGTTCACAGCCGCCTTGTTATATCAAAGCCTATTGGAAAGCACAGCTGTCTGGTTTGCTAAAGACAACACAGGGACATTCAGAAACCATTCAGAGGTCATATAGCTTAGGTTGTCACACTGATGGTTGGGTGGTGAAAGTGGCACTCTATTGTAATTAGCATGTCAGATTTTAATTACAATGCCAAAATGGCAACATTTTAATTTTTTGCTGCAAATAGAGGAAGGAGGTAAATGTAAGTGCTTTAGTTATATGCAAAGAAAGGACCAAATTGTGATGGGCAGACCAGTTTAGGTGGCAAGAAAAGTCTAATTAGGCATTTACAACGCCAATAGCTTTAACTCTCGCAAATGCGAGACCTATTGCATTGCAAATGCTTGTTATTATTGCAATAGACCCTTTCTTCCGCCTACCTCCAGGATAAGCATATGCATAGAGACCTCCAGTTTGCATCTGGTTCCCTCCTACTTTAGATGTATGCTGAAATTTTGTTATTTGTTGGTCGCCCCTTTGACGATCTCCTGCCCCTCATCCGTGAAATGTTGAAATTCAGGGGCCCCTCTGGCCTCCACATAAACTGGGCCAAATCTGAGCTCTTCCCTCTAATCACTTGTACACAACTTGTAACCTTACGAGTATCCCCTGTCTTGGAGTGCTGACTCCACTAAGTACCTTGGCATTTACCTCCATAGGAAAAAGGACTAGATTCTCAGACTCAACTAAGGCCCATCTATCAATTCATTAATCACACAGGTGGAGCGATGGATTAAACTTCCTGTCTTTATGGTGGGCGGGTGTCTATCATTAAAATGGCTGTTGTCCCCCACTTCCTATAACTTTTCCTCAACATCCCAATACCACTGCCTCAACATTTCTTCACCACTATACGTGGTCTGCTGCGACTTGTCTGGGCTGGGGAGTAGACCTCGCTTCAGATGGGACACACTGATCTTCACCTTCGAATTGAGTGGCTTAAGGGTTCTTGACCCCCCAACTTTACTATCTTGTTTCGCAGTGCCAGTTTGCGTACCACTTCAACACCTGACTACCTTATGTGAAGCTGGAGTGAGATCAGGCTGAAGAGCTCCCGCTGCCCTCAGTATTGCAGAAAGATGTCCCCATGGATCCATCGGACATACAAACCCATTAGACCACCAGCTAGGTTTGGTGAAAGCTGCGCCAGGGCTTTAGTGGATGCATCCTCTACTTACCCCTGTCCAGTAAACCTTGGCTCCCACTTATACTTGAGAAGCTAGTCCAACACCATGACCTGCACACTTAGGGGGACTTTTTCCCTGATGGACACACCCTCACACATGCCGAGGACGTCCATCTACATGATGATTCTCGCATGGACCATTTTTTCTAAAACGCATTCACAATACATTACATTCTTGGCTACCTACTTACCCCCTGGCCCTGACGATTTCCCTCCATTGGCAATCATTATTACTGAATCAGACGGGGGCGGTTGATCTTCAGACTATACCAAGCTTGCTTGGCCATGTAGCCTGAACCCTCCAGATGGACTAGGGAGGCCTGTGAAAGTGACCCATAGGCTACTGATGTGTGTTTCATCCTTTTTATGTAGGAGCAATTGAAATATTTTTAACCATCATGTTCTTGCTTTTGAAATGGAAAGGACTTATATTAATGTAGATCTTTCCTTTTTGAAGCATCTGCAAACTTCAATAATATTTAGGAGTGCAAAATCAATGGTATATTTTACAGCAGAAATACAATTGGAAGAAAAACAAAACTTTTGAGAATGGAAGGTTTGGCTTTATAATAGTCCTTGCACTTTTCCCTTTTAAGCAGGTATGCCTTTTAAAGTTTTAATGACCTTTCACATTAATTTGTACATCCTTTTAAGTTCGAGTGGTGATTATTGAACCAAGTCTTCCCTCACACTAACAACAGATGTGGAAATTGGAGCAGATTAACATCAACTCATCGCGTGCATTCTTGGCTTGCCCGTCTCAGCTCCTCTCAAGTGTATCTTTACTACTGGGGAAGCCATTTATGAGCAATTAGCCAGAATTCAAAGTGGTAAAACGCCTCCTGTGAATGAGATCTTTATTTTTGACTTAACACATTCCAACCAGTCTCAAGATATTGACATATCAGGATAGTTGGTATTCACAATAAATGATACGCAGCATCATGAGTATGTCTTAAAAACATGTTCTAATATTCTGTTATGGTAAAACTCATAATGACTCTAAATTCTTTTGAGATTTGTCTACTTTAAAAAAAAAAAGATATCTTTTTTTTATTGTTTTTTAAATACTGTATATTTTAAAGTTGGAGGAATGCAAATAATGTGATCAAATGCTTACAGATGACAGACACAATGGTGAAATCAAAAGGCAGCATACTAACTTTGATGCAGGTGACTTGAAGATAAAACAAACACTGCAGTGGAAGGCTGGTCCAAGAAGGGGTGAGGGGAGAGGGGGAGACCTGCAGTCAGGGGTGGCGCATCAGGTCAGTGTATCAAGAAAAGTGATTATTGAATGGTGGTGGAAATGAAAGATTGCATAGTTGGGAACGCCAAGGAGTATCGGATAAAATTGCCGGGTCTCCGCCTAGTACCAGGGGCTCTTGATGTATACTACAAAAGGATGCCAGATGTGATTGAATTTATAGGTTATAGTGAAAGGTGGGCAACATCTTCTCCACCGCTAAGATCATCCACACTTTACCCAACCACATATTTATAGGGGGACCTGCTGGCTGTTTCCACATTTGGTCACCTGACAGTTGGGCTTCAAGCAGTAGGTGGGAGATTAGCTTTCCCGGATGTGTGGTCAGTGGGAAGATGTTATCTTTGTCACCAATACACTTTGAGAGAAAAGGAGGACTAGACACAACACTACCTTCCAAATTAAAAACTAAATAAAAAAAAAATGTGGTGAATTTGCCTTACCTTAGTTATTTATCCTAGGTGCAAGACTCCTTTTCGGTGTAAATATATTTGGATGAGGTGGTCTCATCCACTTAATGTGGCATGCTATATATCGCAGGTCATCTCACCCCACCCCACCCTGATAAGATAATACTATCAGGGTGGACTCATCCTTAGTTGATGAGATAGTTTTTAAGATGTATTAGTTTCCTAGATAAAGAAGGGGACGATCTTCTAATTAAAAATGTCTTGCAATATACCACAGGTATAACCTTTCTTTGGTGGTACTGAAGGTATGATTAAAGTTGAATCGACAGATGGATGTGCCATGAGATTTGCTCTGCGCCTACTGTTGCAGTACTGAAGGGAAAAAGCAGTTCTTCTTTGGAAAGTACCATCCTAAGGTTAAATAACCAGGTTATAATGCGCCGTGGGGACCTGAAAATGAGTAGCTAATTATGACTACTCTTGTAATCCTAAAGATCTAGGGAAAGACTATTGTTTCAGCAGGGATATCTAACATGACTTCATTGTCAGTGCGTGATTTTGGCCTATATATACAAAGCTTTCTTACATGTAAGGCATCTAAAGCTAGTTTCCCTTGCGTTTTAATTGCAATGTAAGCATAATCATTCTTGTAAGACCTTTTTCTAATTTCTCTTTTAGTGCTTTTCTCCTATAATCAGTATGCTCTATAAAGCTCTCTTCAAAAGGTGTAAACAAGCATGTGAGATTATTTTTATTCAGGTAAGCAGTTCCAAATGTTAGTGTAGGCTCAAAGAATCCTCTAACTAATACTATATCATGATCCTTCGCTACTCTACTCAGATATCTAATAATAGGAATAAATGAAAACACCACTTCATAATTAGAATAAAAATACTGTGTATACTCTTGATTATAGAACCTTTTTAGTAGCAGACTACAGCTTATTCCGTAGTTTAATGGTAGGCTGCGGTACGTAACACTTCCTCTACCGACGAAGGAATTTGCGTACACACAAGACAATCCCTTGCATCCATTGTCTCAACATATTCATTCAACAAGCGATGGAAGATGTTAGAATAAAGCTCTCCTTGAGCAATAGTATAGTCATGCAAATACTTCTCATCTAATTTAAACCTCTCTAAAGCCGTTAGTGTAGTAGTTTCTGGAGCAGAAGTTCGATTGGCTCCTTTCGCATCAAGAACAGACATTCCCACAATCACTACTATAAGCAAAATTCCATACATAATCACCAATCCAATGCTCATATATCTACAGAGCCTGGCATTCCAAACTTCATTGTTTTACTCAGCCGTGATCTGTAAAGAATCAGAAAGCAGAAGAAACGTTTATATAAGTGCAGTAAAAAAAAAAATAATAATCTTCTCTCACAGTTCAATCTCACATTCAGGATCCCTTTTCCTTTGTCAAAATCGATTAGCAGCTTGTCACATCCGGGTTTTTTAATGTCAAATCAGGTTATCAATGTCTCTTCCGGTTTATTTTCATCAGTCTTTTTAAGGTATTTCAGTTTGGTTCAACAATTCAGCTTCTTGTTCACCTGCAGGTTACATCAAAGTACTGACTTGAAACCTCGCTATCAAAGCAAAAAGACATAAGCTTGTGTTACCATTCATTTGTAGTTGCATACGCCCACTCAGGACCTGCGTATCCCTGACTTGCTATTCTATTTCTTTTCAGCTTTCGTTCACCCCTTATTTCTCCACTCAATTCTTCTTTCTCGTAGTATCTACTTCTTCCTCTGTTGTTTCATTTATGACCACTTCCTTTCTTTTTTCTACTTGCGGTTCAGGCCAACTATCTCCTTTTCTCAATCCCTCTGTTTAATATTGTTCTCATTTTCTTTTTCCATTGTATTCTCTCTTGATGGACCTGCAACAGGCTCAGGAGGAGTCGTATCACCTTGACTTTGCTCCATCTCAACTCTTTCTCCTTCGTGGTCTGGCACTTGCTCTGTCTGGTTTTCAGCACCGTCTACTTCTTGGGAAAACCCCTGCTGAGCTAGGTTCTCCTGCTGTATCCGTGGAGAGTGATTCTTCCGCACCCTCCTGTAAATCTTCAATTTCGTCTCTTACAGGGGTCATGGAACCATCTTTCACACGCTCTTGTTCAGTTTCAGGCTCTCTTGGTTCTTTTTCTGTCTCAGATGCAACAACCTGTTTTACTGTTGTTGGTGCTCTCAACAACACTTCTTCATGATCCAGTGGACATGCCACCTTCTTCGTATGACTCGCGTGAATCCAGTTCGGATGTCCTGCACACTTTACAGCTGTTGTACTTGTTAAGACCAACTGTTATGGCCTTCTCCAGCGTGGCTCTAAACACTTCTTGCAAACATGTTTTCGAACAAAGACCCAGTCACCGGCTCGCAGATTATGTCCTGGATCGTGGATGGGTGGCAGGGTAGTGGCCTGCACCTACTGAGAGAGAGAGCGAACCACATCAGCCAGACCCTTGAAGTGATCCAACACCATATCATCTGTAATGTTTACAAGTGCATTTGCTGGAATTGCTGGTAATCTCATTGCTCTGCCCATGAGGTCTCGTGGGGCGACAGCCCTGTCTTCCTGTCAGGTGTATTTCTCATCGACATCAGCACCAAAGGCAATGCAAGTGGCCATTTCAGATTCGTAGCTGCGCACATCTTAGCAGTTCTGGATTTCAAGTTACCATTCATCTGTTCCACTAGTCCTAATGCTTCAGGGCGATAGCTACAATGCAACTTCTGCTCAATGTTTAGTTCTGCACATAAGAGTTTAATCCCCACGTTATTGAAGTGAGTTCCCCTATCTGATTCTAAAGAGATCGGAAACCTGAAACGTGGTATCAACTCCCTGACAACAATTTTGCTACTGTGAAACTGTCATTCCTTCTTGTGGGGTATTCCTCAATCCAGTGACAAAAAATGCACACAATCACCAACACGTACTTCAAACCTCCACACGCAGGCATCTCAATAAAATCCAATTGCATCCTGCTGAATGGACCTCCTGCTCTTCCAATCTGGCTCAAATTCACCACTGTCCCTTTTCCCACATTTAGCTGATGACAGATTATACAGCAATGACATACTGCTTCTGCTGCCTGCCTAAACTTAGGGTTGAACCAGTCAATCTTGAACAGCCGAACCATTGCATCCCTCCCAATGTGTGCCTGCCCATGATAATACCTGGCCATTTGTGACAATAAACCATTTGGCAGGACCATCTGACCTTCCTCAGAAACCCATATTTCATCAGGCCTTTCAATACATTTTAGTTTAGACCAAAGTTGTTTCTCTTCTTTGTCAACATTATTTTGCAGTGTTTTCAACTCTTCCAAAGTATCGATCACTTTCAATGCAAAACTTGTACATGTATTATCTTCTTCTGACATCAGTTCCCACTTGTCTTTGAACGATATACAGTTCAATGCGCAAAACCTTGCGACTTGATCCGTATATCCATTTCCTAGTGAGATGTAGTCTTGTGTCTTTAGATGTACACTGTATTTCACCACGGCAATTTCTTCAAGTAACTGTATTGCAAACAGCACCTTTTTTATTCTGCCGACATTTCTTACTGGTGTACCAATAGAGGTTAGGAAACCTCTTTGTGACCAAAGCTGACCAAAATCATGGAAAATTCCAAATTCATATTGGCTATCTGTGTAGATGGTAACTTTCAGTCTTGCAGATACATGGACGCTCTAGTAGGAGCTACCAATTTTGCTACTTGTGCAGAATATACACCTCGAAGCCAAGAAGCTTCTAAAGTATCTGCAATTGTGCACACAGCATATCCTGCTCTTAATGTCCCTGTACCATCTCTGAGACATGAGCCATCAACAAAGACAATTTGATCATTTTCTTCCAATCGTGTATCTCTGATATCAGGTCTGGGTTTTGTGCATAATTCAGTTACCTCAAGACAATCCTGCTCAATGTCTTCTTCCTTTTCAATTTCAACAGTACCCCTTGGAAGTCATGTTGCCGGGTTCAGCACTGTACATCTTTTCAATGTTACATTTGGTGCACCTAGAATGCTCGTCTCATACCTTGTCAGTCTGGCACCAGTCAAATACTGTGTTTTCGTCCTTGTCAGTAAGATCTCAACAGAGTGAGGTACCATTACCATCAAAGGGTATCCCATCACTACTGCCTCACACTGTGAAAGGCTTTGACCAACTGTGGCAACTGCACGCAAACAACCTGGTAAGGCTGCTGTAACCGGGTCCAAGGTAGCTGAAAAATAGGCTATTGGGTGAAAAGCACCTCCATGGACCTGTGCCAAGACAGACAAAGAACAAGCATCACGTCCATGACGAAACAATATGAATGCCTTCGTGTAATCAGGCATTACCAACGCTGGAGCCCTGCACAAAGTCTCTCAACTCAGTGAACTCCTTCATCTGATCCTGATTTATTGTAATGGGATCTGTAACATCCTTATGTGTCAACTGCTGCAATGGTTTAGCAATCTCAGCAAAATTTGGAATCCATTGACAACAATAACCTACCATTCCCAGAAACATTCTGACATCTCTGTGAAGTCGGAGGACTTCTCTGCAATATCATTGTAGTCCTTTCTCTGAAAATTCTCCTTGACCCCTTCTCAAATTGGCTGACTTCTGACAATACTGCAGTTTCAATGGTGAAACTTTATGTCCAAATTTTCCCAAGTGATTTAACAGGGCAATCGAGTCGTACTTACACTCGTCCCTTGTTTCGGATGCAATCAGTAAGTCATCAGTGTACTGCACCAGAGTTGATTGGTACGGTAGTGCCAATGTCTCCAGATTCTTTTTCAAAATCTGATTGAACAAGGACAGTGACTCCGTGTACCCTTGAGAAAGCCTGCACCAGCTGTAGACTCTGTCTAGGAACTTGAAACTAAAAAGAAACTGACTATCCTCATGGAGAGGCACAGAAAAGAAAGCTTGTAACAAATCAACCACTGTGACCCATTCTGCATCACATGGAATCTAAAACAATATTACCGCTGGGTTTTACTCCACAGGGCAACACTTGATCACCATATCATTCACTTTTCGCAAATCTTTCACAATTCGTACTTTCCCACAAAGCTTCTTCTGGCCCATTATCAGTGAATTACATGGACTGCTCAACACTTCTTTTAAAACCCCTTATTTCAGAAAATCTCCAATTATCTGCGCCACTTTCATCAGAACATCTGGTGCCATGTTATACTGTGGAAGCTGCGGGAACACTACATTTGGCTTCAAAGTGGTTTTAATCAGCTCCACTCCCTTAATCAAACCCACTTCTTTACCTGTCAGGTCCCACACATTTTCTTGCACTGTTCTCTGAAAGTCTGCATGTAATTCTTTTACAGTAAACATCGGGAAAAATTCAGTCTATGGGTACTCTTCATTAGTGGTTTCATTCTCAGTTCCAGGAGCTTGTTCTTCTTTGTCATCACTATTTGTTTGTACCTCTAACCCAGCAGTTGAACAATTAATCAAACATCTGGTCTTGCACAACAAGTCCCTTCCCAGTAGGTATGCTGGACTTGACTCACAGACTGCAAACCTATGCAGTCCCTGAAAGTTGCCAATCTCAACCTGTACCGGATCTGTGATTGGGGTTATCAACTGTCTATTCGCTACCCCTATAACCTGAACTGTCCTGCCTGAAAGAGGTAAGTTCAGAACTTCTGCACTTCTTACTGTAGAGCGCGTAGCTCCTGTGTCCACCAGAAATGAGACCTTATGACCCATCACCTTTCCTTTCACAAAAGGTCCTCCCTGATCTACCTCTAGGGACGCTGCAAGCATGCATGGTTCCTCATCTGAACTCTCACACATCCATTCATTGTTCCACAAACCTGAACACAAAGTGTAGCATGTCTTTCGGCTCAATATGTTCCTTGCCACTGTACTCCTTGAACGCTTTCAACAACCTCTCATAGTACGCATGTATCAACTCTTTTACCTCCTGTACTGTCCTGTCAGTTATCCCCCAATCAATATTTTTAGGCGAGATTCTTGTCTTCAGGAACTCAATCACCTTATAATAATGTTTCATCACTTCAGGTGATGGGGCACCTGTAACTCTGTCTCTTTCCGGTTCACTCGTTGGCCAATCTACTGCTCTCTTGCACTCAACCCACAAATCGGCTGGCACTACTATCTCCAACAAGGGATTCAGGTCTTCCCACAGACATTTCAAAAGTTTCACAAATCTGTCTGTCTGCTGCTACCATTCAACCGGTTTCTCCCTCAGCTTTGGATAATCATTTGTGAATGACAAAATATCACTCCTGTGCCACGTAACGTAAACAAACTGCCCTCCTGGAATTTCCCTCATTGATAAAATTTTTACTGGATCCTTTTCTTTCGGAACACTTTTGGACCCTTCCTGTGAATCTCGTTTCCATTTATCCTTCTTCTTTGCTCAACTGCCTTCCCACTTCTCTAATGCTCCCCAGATATGAACACTCTGCAATAGTTCTTTAAGATGTGCTTTTATCCCAGCTGACCTCCATGTGTTTGAAATCTTTTGCCTCAATCTAATCTGTAACTTCGTTTCAAATGCTTCGTTTTCTCAATCTCTGTCATGCTTCTCTGCTAAATCTGCCAATTTCTGATGTATCTTGCCCACTTCACGTGTGATTCTCGGACACAAGTATATCAGCTCCTCTGTGGTATAGGATTCTAACCTATTCACTCCCATTGATCCCTCAACCAGTTCAGTCAATTCTGCAGCCAGCCTTACGCAATCAATTTGCTCTATACTCTTGGATGTGTTTCGTGGAGTATTCAGACAATCTAACCACTCATTTAACTGCTGTGCTGTCAATCCTTTTAATGAAATATTACTTGCGTTCGGCAATGGCACCTGTTGTACCACTGCACCTGGAGTTTGCAGTGTCAAAAGCTTCAAGCTCTGACTTACACTCGGACCATTTACATCATCTGGAAGTGCCACAAGTGGACTAAGGTCCATTAATGACCTAGATCCATCAGAGGTCTGACCCATAGATGAAACCACCTGCACATGCTCTCTCACCCCCGTCCACAAGGCTTTGTGACATTTTACCCTGTTCTTCTGCATTCAGCTTCTTCTGCACAAACAAAGGTACTGCTGGACCAACAGTAATCAGCAGCGATATTGCATCTGGTGGCGCTCTGACACCCGCATTTTGTGGAAGGGCTACTCCCATACTCTGATTCACCACTGTGTCCCTGTCATTAGTGTGAGCTTCGGCAAACCCTGCGGCTGTGCCTGAGGCATCAACATTGGAGTCAGCTCGGTCTGAACTAACATCGACCTCGGAACTATTTGCTCCGTAGGAACCACTTAGTTCAAGGTTGTCTCGAGGATAGGTATCTCCGGATAAATTCTCTCTACTGGTGGTGGGTGCATCTGTGCTTGGACTTCCAACGTAGTCACTGCCTTCTGAGTACTCTGCACTACCCCTTGCACCTGTCCATTATCTGCTTGCATTGGTCCCACTGCCCCCGATTCTTGAGCTGGGACAGTTGGAGCAGAACCAGTACTTGGACCCATCTCCTACATTGCATATGGTCAAGGTCAGTCTCAACACATGAGTGATAAGATCCTCAACATCTGAATCTTCCTCTTCTACATAGGTCTTTTTCTTCTTCTTACCCCCTGACGAACTCTTATCACTCTTGCTAGTTTCCTCTTTCCCTTCTGACTCATCTTCCTCTGTGATAGCAGGAAACAACTTAACACCCTGCAACGTCTCCGTTCTCCACCTTTTCTGTTCCCAGTCCCTTCTTGCCTTGGCTAAAGACTTCTCTACCTTCCTTATTCTTCTCTGGAATTTGATTTCTTGATGCTGTCTCGCGATGAGCTCCCAAAATGCTAATGTCTCAAACTGTGCTGGTCTCGGGAGAGGCTTTGTCTCACACAATGTCATTTGTAATTGATCCAAAATTCTCAAATTAAACGTTCCATGCTCTGAAAACGCTAAAGCTCTGTGTTTCTCAACCGATTTGCACCACAGTTTTAACCGAAGACATGGCGTGACACCTCGCTCCTCCATCACACTATAAGCGTGAGAATTTTCCGGTGGGGTAGGCTCCCCCACTGTTGCCTTAATGTATGTATTACCCTTCATGGCACTCCTGAATGCTTTGAAAAACTTAATCTTTCTCTGTTGTATTTATTCATTTCAATGAGGAAATTACTTTTACTACAGGATTCCCTTCACCCGCTTTCTCAACCAATTGTCTCTCACAGACCGCTGCCAATCCGCTTGCGATTCTTCTTTCTAAGCAACCTATCCCAGCGTGGCTCACTCTGACGTGTCACTGCGACTGACAAAGTCTTGCGGCTTGTCCCCCTTCTTTGCGATTCACACAAAACTATTGCAAATTATTGCGAGCACTAACCAAAAAAACAAAACCTGTAACCAAAACAAATCAGCTGGTTTACTACAGGAAGGTACACATTCGCTTCAGAGACCTTACGGATTTTCACTGATGGCCCTTTTCGCTCAAGCAGCTAGTCCTCTTTTGAAGTCACCCACATTGGCAAGCAAAATTCGACCCGCAAATCTTACTCTCAACTGATCAATGGGTTTGTCCTGGTGCACATAGACTCCCCAAATCTCAGTCGAAAATTTCTCCTACTCTCTTAACTTACACACCGACTTGTTGACCACGCCCGATCAACCTACTAAACCAGACCGATTACAACATAACCACGTGTCTCCTACACTTGTCAATATACTCCGGAGTGTTAGACCATGCAGGGTCCGTACATCACCAACAACCAAGTGGACAATTTTTTAGCACAAAGTGCCACACACATATGAAGTCGACTTCCCTACTCTAATCCTGCGGAATACGCACACTCCTACTAAACCTCAACTGGACTACGCAGACTCCCTACTTCCCTCACATACGTCACAATTCACCTGCAATTTGCATAAGCCTTTGCTAGCTAAATCTACCACTTTCACATTATTACTAAAATTCCAAGAAAATACCCAACTCTACTTGCAGGATCCAGGACCTGGGAAAGTCATTTCTGGGCTTAAGGGGACATCATTCTTGGTACAATTGCCATTTCAGAAAACAAAATTCAAATCTCATAAAATGAATAACTAACCCTAAATTAAACTACCACCATAAGCATCGGTCACCACATAACTTGTTCTCCAAGGAAACTAACCATCAAGCTGCTACCACAAACTGCAAGCGCGGCTGGTCCCTAGTAAGTAAACATATAAGGGGATGCCTATAGGTCGATGACCTTTTTGATTTGCATGGAGTATTCTAGCTACGGTGTAACCAATGTGCATCAATAGTCAATAACAAGAATCAATAACCACTAAGCAAATCATTAATCAACAGTTAATAAATCACACCATGACCTTTAGTCATGAAAAACTACAATGCAGTATACGCTTTAGTAATTTTTATTTACTATTAGTAACAATACTAAGTCATGAGGTTAATTCAAACTTTATTCAAATCAAGTCAAGATTAATTCATTAGTGACCACCAATAACATAATATGATCAGAACTTGAGAAAAAATGTGTTCTAATGCCTCAACATAAGCCAATAATAATGAATTTGTTAAAATGAGTAGCAGAGTTTAGCAAATCAGTCTGTCAATCATTTGTCATCGTTATGTCAAAGTCTCAGAATAGGAACCCCACCTAACCCAAATTAGCATGTTTGACTTCATGCGAAAATAGTTTAGAACATGAATATGGAAAAACATCTAGCTTTGGAGAAAAACTATAAAACAGCACAGTTGGTACCTAGAAAGCAAAGGCACAAAAGTCAATCCGTCACATTGTCATAGCTACCTATCCACGGTATGGATCAGCCACAAAGTCAGTCTTTGTCTTCAGGTCATCAATCGATCAGCATCGCATCCGACTCTCAAGGACATGAGCCCAATGACAGAAGTTCGAATCTCTTCTCTCCAATATCGAAGGTCTCTCTTCCAACGTCTGCCCCTAACGTCTGAACTCTCTGCTTCGGTCACGTCATTATATCAAAGTCACCCAGACTATTCCCCCCCCATTCCTAATTGGTCAATTAGTCACCAGCTATGATGCTACCCAATGCTTACAGTTCTTCAAATCTATGAATTCTAGTATTACACGATTCTAAAGGTGTCTATTGGTTCACTGTACGATGTTCTCATCATCCGGGCTCGTCAATTATCCAAAATGTTGCATCTTCTTCTCTAGTCAATGTCTTCAGTCCTAGCAAAGTACATCTCGTCTGCTTTACAGAGTCCTTGTTACATTTATGATTCTATCATCTCCTGTCCGTTGGTTCACGCATAGGATTTTTGCTGAGCAGATTTTATTAAACAAGTAGTTCAGGGTCAGTTCAGCACATTAGCTTCTCTACATTGCACTAGTAATTCAGCTTCTGCATGAGGCCTGGCAAAAGTAGGCCACAACTTCGGCTAAGTTAATTCTACAATATAATGCAAAACCTATGTTCTATATCCCAATATGACATACTACTACATTATTTTAATACATTTTCTATATTTCATACATGTTATTCATATTATTAGTACATTTGTGAATCTTGATGACCACTCTCCAAGGGTACATTTTCAAACGTGCACATTAATTCTCTACGTTATTTATTTCTACAATGTATTATTATTAGTCAAAATGCATAAACACTCATTAATATCTCTAATTAACATATTGGCTTCAACTCCTACATACACTACACTGTCCCCATGTAGGTAACAGTATGTTCCACAGTGTCTCTGTTTTCTTTCATTGTGTATGTTTTTTAGGGCGGGTGTGTACGAGTATGTCCCAGAGACTTTATCCCTTTCGAAAAGAGAACATGAGTTTTTCAATGTTAAGTCCCGCAAAGTTCAGAATGTTCCAATGTTATGTCACCGATTTCTTTAGTTTATTGGATCTTGGGCACTAGGTCGTCATACAAATTGGTTGTGTTACGTATGGTCTTTCGTGTGTTGCCAATAATTGCTCCCTATTGTTGTTTTCTGGCCATCTGTCAGTTTGCCTAATGATTTTCTGTTGGTAGTTTGTCCTATAGTTTCACGATCAAGAGTTCAGTATGTTTTTTAAGTTGCAATGTCATTCCAGTTTTGTCTCAAGCTTAGGAACTGGCCCACAGGAAGACCTTATTTTAAGGACCATTGCCTGGAAGCTGGAGTAAACTATTCCTATCAGTTGGCTTGTAGTACACCTTGCTTTATAAGGTTCGGCCTTTGGGGTAAATGTTTAGCTTTAGGAAGGACATTTCCTGGGTGCTTATGCTCATTGTAAATCTGTGACACTGGTCTAGAGTATTTAGCCAGTTTGTAAGTTTCTAAGCCCTTCCTTTGTACCTTTCCAGATCAGAAGGACGAAATTGATGTATCTTTCCATAACTCTACTTGTCCTCTAAAGGGGATGGATTCACTAAAGATAAATTCTGATTCAAAATTGTGTTCATATAAACATGCCAGATTATGGGCACAAGTACTCCCTATAGAATTTCCATGTATCTGTAGTAAGAATGGTCTTTTGTTTGCTAAGAGGTTTCTTGCAACACCAACCATATGTACACAGTCCAGTACAAATTTGTTTGGGGGAAGAGGGTCATGGAGTCGTGTATATGTATGTGTATATATATATATATATATATATATATATATATATATTGTGTATGGTGACTCTACATCAGGGGTGACCAATATCTCCTTTTCTGGGTCAAATTTTTTTTTTTTTAGTAGGTACAGGATGTTCTTTATGTTCACGTATGAGGGCATGCTGCCTACCAGTGGACTCTGGAAGGAATCACTAAACTGTGATAAATGTTTCTGAATTGAACCAATCCCTGATACTGTAGGGTGGCCTGGAGGGGGAAATTTCTTCCTGTGTATAGTAAGTAGTATATAAAAGTAGGGTGAGCAGGAGTACTCTTTGAAAAGGAACTCTTTATTTCCTTTGTAGTGATCAACACATTCTGTTTCCTTCTCCCTACTAATAATTGGGTTTCATCAGACATTTGCTGCGTGGAATGCTTATCAAGCTGTTTACAGTGTTTTTCGTTATTCAATAGCATGAGACCTTCTTCATGATAGTATATCTACTGCCCCACATTTATCTGCTGGTTTGATAACAGTAGACTGATCGTTCCCCAGCTCTTTCATAGCCTCTCTCAGATTTTGGTACGTTTTGGAAAGTGTGTGGTCATGTGTCTTTAGAGCATCAACCAAGGGGTTTACAGCTTGTTCTAAAGGGGCAATTTCTTAGTGCTACTGATGTAGTGGAGGGATAATTGTGGACCTGTTATGTAGGCCCTTGTTCATGTCTCCTTTTGTCTCTCTCATCATTTCCCTTCTTTCTTTCAAAGTAAACCTGCAATCTAATCTTTCTCAGGAACACAGCAGTTCTCTGCCCTCAGTTTCAAGAGATTATCACTGGATGTAGAAACAAATCCTAGACTCTTGTTAATCAACTTTCTTTCCATCTCTGTGAGGATTTTACTGGTCTGGTTGATACTATTGTCCTTCGATTCTATTGCCTCTTGCTGTTTACTGATTGGGGTTCTTTTTGTTTTTTTCTATTCTGCTTTTTGTCTACTCCCTTCTAAGATACCCTGCAGTCTCCGTTTTTCCATTGTTTCTGTTCTCTTCCTCTGTCCAAAAAAAAGGGGGGGGGGGACACTGGTTTTGCCATGGGTATCCTTGTGGGGAAGGATAGGGGTGTGTGAGTGGTATAGCTGCTAAAATCTTTAACTGCTGCTAAAAAGTTTTTTTTTTTTTTTTTTAAACCTGTACTTTATTTAGATATATTGCACACCAAGGGAGGATCAAATAGTCTTAGCTGAATTTTTAAACTTGATGAGATTTTTAAAACTTGGACTCTGTTTTACTGTGATTTTATGTGCACGCTGGTCAGTGTGCAACGTTTTTGACTGCCATCTTGGGAGCCAATCTAGTCTTCAGATCAGGAAGGGTATATTTGCTGGAGGGTGGGGTGACCGAGCAGCGTGAGTGATAGCACTGCTAAAACCTTTAACTGCTGCTAATTTTATTTTTTAAACTGCACTTTATTTAGACATATTGCATACCAAGTGCAAGAACGAATATTCTTAGCGCAATTTTTAAACTTGTTGAGCATTTAAAAACCGGTACTCTGCTTTTCTTTGTTTTAATGTGATTTTACGTGTGCGCTGGTCAGAGCTCAATGTTTTTCACCACCATCTTGGGTGCCGGTCTAGTCTTCAGGAAGGGTATATTAGCTGGAGGCTGGCGCAACCACCATGCTGCCAGTCTTTCCCCAGGAATAAGGCGAGTGCAATCATGCCAATAAGGAACCAAGGCTCTACTATTTTAGAGACCAGCTGCTCCATATCTGTAAGCACTGTGGGCAGGGTAACAATGGTTCTCTACTGTGTGCAGAGCAGAGCCCAGGCACTCTGAGTGGTCATAGTGAAAATCCTGCTCACCTACATTGCAGTCTGCTTAATGCTAGATCGCTACTAAAACATAGGGAGGAGAATTGCTTACTTGTGGAATCGGGGGATTGGGATGCATTGTTCATATCAAACCTGGACGACCACTGATTCAGAGGTAGAATTGGCTACATCTTGCCCTCCTGGGTTCAAAGCCTTCCTTAAACCTTGCACTAACAAGAAGGGTGAGGAGTAGGAGTCATTAACAATGAAAGGTGGAAAATCTAGAGATTTGAGCTCTATGAATTATGTGGCCATGAACTCCTGGTTGTTGCTCTTAAAATTGAGAAAGGTAATGTATTTTCGGGCATCCTGTGCTACAGACCACCGGGACTCCCAAATACTCACGTTGAACCCCTAAAAGAAACCAACCCATTAAGGTGCTTGCTCATGCAAACATTTTCATTTTGGGGGACTTGAATCTCTGTACCGATATGGATTGTTAAGCCCCTTACAAAGAACTGCAGGGGAAATGGGAATCTTCTGTAAAGGATATCCTACCTCTGCACTGGACTGACCATGCCCTCACATCCTTTCACATATTTACGAAACAACTGTGTCGACCAGAGCAGTCTTTGGAACATCAAGAAAATGAAAGGCCTGGTACAAAATGAGTAAACCAAATACAAGATCTGCCCTCCACTTCCCTAACACTTTTGATCCTAAGAAATCAGTTGAGGATAACCATCTAGCTTGTGAGCAAGGGATTGTTGAAACTTTGGATAGACTAATTCCAGTTACTCAACTGAAAGCGCGCAGCAGACCATCTACTCCCTGGTACTGATGTAGTACTCTTCCCATGGGGGTAGGACTGCAGGTTTTCAGGTGGTGGTAGTACCATGTGTGGGAGATTAAGTCTTTCCCTCAATGGACAGAAACTGTTGGCCTAACCATCCGGCCAGCTAGCAGCACCTCACCCAAACCCAGAAAGTAAAGGTGATTTGTGACCGTCTAGAAAGCATGACACTCTGACTCCTCCAGGAAGTACCAGTTGGCAGATCTTGCCCCTTTCTCTCATTTGCACAAGTCTCATACATGCATAGGCAGGATAAGAGATGCAGGACAGTTTTCAATGTATTTACTGAAGAGACTGCATTCTGTGATAAAATATCTGGGCTGCTGATTGTGACCATTAGTGAGAAACCAATAAATAGTCCCATCATATTGTAATAAGCATATGTCTACAAATTCCTACCTACACTTCTAGCATCTACACAAGAGCATATCAGTGACTGTCTTTTCTGCCCATACTAGTCCCTGGAAGGAACTCCCAGCCCAATACCCGAGAATAGGGGTCTGCTCGTAGTCTCCTCAGTTGGCTATAGAGACAGGGCTGAGGTCATCAAAGTTACAATGAAGAGGTGCACAGCATAGAATAGGATGACTACTCTGACCGGACTAACACCTCTTTGGCCTGTGTGGTGTTTATATAATAAAACGTGGTGTGTTCTAAGAACAGGCCTGCCATAATAGTGTGTCTAAGTGTTGAAGGCTGGCTCTGCACTTTTATGGCATCAAAACTAGATAAACTGTCAGGAACAACCTGCAGCAGAGGCACATCATGAAATGTTGTGCAAAGAACTAATACCACTTTCTCAGAATAGCAGCTGATTAGGAAAATAAAACATCCTAGCTAAAAGGCAGTCATGCTAAAATGAATAAAAGGGAATAAATGAAATAAAAGCGTGTATATAGGTAAAAGGGCTTTGGCCTAGGCTAAAGTAAGTGTGCCTAAGCAAGGTGCTAAAATGAACCCACAGCAGTACAATGAACCACTAAGAGCTCAAATTGGCATGCAAGAAGTGTGAATGAAATGGCGCAGTGGCTGCTTCAAAGTAGACAAAAAGTGTCTTTAACTTCCGCTGGGTGATTATAACATAGGGGTCGGTAAAGCTAAGTAAGACTAATATGCCAGCAGCATTATTGCTGCCAATAATGGGGCGAAAAAGGTATTTGAAATTCTTTGGGAATTAACAGACCCGTATTGCTTAGAACAAGAAGTTACAGCCTCTCGGGAACTATGTGATAATTTGGCTGATTTATTTGATAAAACATCAGAAAGATTCTGGAGGACAGTAGCACATCTATTCACCCTGTTTTGAACAGTGTTGATAACTGAGAGACCATGTCCAGGGTTACTGATGATCAGAGTTCCGCTGAACTATCCGAGTCTAGGGCCAATATGACACTAATGGGTACAGACTTCGATGATAGTCATAACTCTAGGCTCAATACCTTTGACACTATTTCGGAGGAGAGCTTCCTAGATATTGCTGGGTCTACCACCTCTGGATCTCCTACCTCCAAGGATATGGATAAAGCAGGAAGATGATCTTGCTCCCCCCCACACTGCAGGTGTGTAACCAATCCTTGCAGGTAGGTAGGGTTACCCCAAATGTGAGAGAAAGAAATTGTCCCCCCCCCCCCCCTTTTTTTAAGATACTGGCTGACCCCACGGTTTTGAGTAACCATAGACCCATTTCACTCCTTCCCTTTCCAGTGAAGATTTTGAAGCAATATGTGAGCAGAAGCTTATCTCAATATCTGGATTCCCAGTCCCTTCTTGAGCATGAGCAATTTGGTTTTCAACATGGACATGGCACTGAGTCAGCCCTACTTGTAGCTTTGGATGAGCTATGGATGCGGTTAGACAGCGGGCAGTCGACAATCCTGATCAACCTCAACTTGTCGGCCTCCTTTGTCACAGTAGATTATAAAATCCTGCTTTCCAGGCTGACCTAAATCGGTGTGGGAGGTACAGCACTAAGGTGGCTGGAGTCCTACTTATTGGACAGGTATCAGGCGGTCTCTCTGCCCTCCCTACAGCTCTGCTTTCAAAATGTTGCAACAGGGAGTACATAGGGCTCTGCACTCAGCCCGATTTTATTTAACATCTATAGGAGTAAGCACAACAGTAGTGTGGTTAATTATGCTGATGACACCCAGTTGATTTTGTCCCTCAGTTATAGTCAAGAGGAGGCAGTAACTATGTTCTAGAACGGTATTCTGGGAATTGTCATCAGGGTGAATGTAAATTCATTAAAACTCAACGGGGACAAAACCGAGTTCTGTGCTCTTTGGCAAGCAAGATTCCTATGACTCTCCCCTCCAATTTTTGGCCCATCAAACCCGGTGATGAGCTACTGGAATCTGACATGATTAATTACTTGGCGGTTCACCTTTGACAGCAAGTTATCTTTTGGAGAATAACGTCACAAAAGTAGCAGGCACATCCTTTGCATTATTACCAAGTCTTAGAAAGGTGCTACCACTGCTGCCCACTTAAGCTAAATCACTTGCAGTGTGTAGCATCAAACTCAGTAGATTGGACTACTGTAATTCCTTGCTGCTTTGGGCCCCAAAGTATCTATCAAATAGACTGTGTAGTGTCCAAGTGGCTGCAACAAAATGTGCCTTAAACCTAGCAGATCAACTGCTTCTGTTACCTTGAAACAACTGCACTGGTTGCCTTTAAAGCAGAGGATTATGTTTAAAGCTATGTACACTATGTTCAAGAAACTAAAGGGTACTGGCCCAGTACTCCACACAAAAAAGACTGAAGGAATATACCCTGGGACAACATCTCTGCTCCATTACTGCAAACTTGGTCTGCATCAATACGTTTTGGAAGGCAAGACAAGGGGGCTGGGCCTTCTCATTCAATGCCGCCCAGCTTTGGAACAACTCTAAGATTTGCAAAAGCCCTGTTACAATTTAGGAAAGCTGTAAAGACATGGCTCCCCCCTAATATATCTGGTATGTATTTTTCTGGGTGGTTATACGTTAGAAGCGCTACTTTCCCACTCGCCTCAGTGCCTGGATACTAGTTTGGTAACCGTTCTGCTCTACAAATGGAATAAATAAATAAAATACAGTGGAAAACTGTATGGTGGTGGCCAGCTCCTTTGTTGATTTCCTTGTGGTTCTGTACTTTAAGGTCCTTGTGGTTGATATCTGTCTGTGATCTCATTTGAATTAGTTTTCTTCAGAGGAACTACTATTCTGTCTTCCTTAGTTTTCTTTTGATTAAGAGTATACTATTTGAGTAGAAAACCTACTGAGGTCTTTTTAGAATGTTTATTTTTGACTGGGTCAGGAAATCTTTGTATTCTGAGACGACCTTGTGAACTTCTTCTAAATTTTACTTGAGGATTGTGATGCTCACTTAAGTTTTTAAAACATTTTCACTCATTTTGATTTTAGGAAGTATGGCACCTGACATTGTTTTGCAATCTTTGATTAACACTAACCAGTCACATGTACACTTCCATGCTAATGACCAAACTCGCCTAAGATCCTTATCTTCTAAAAAAATATATATTTTTCAGCAGTGGTTGTGAAGGTAGGAACTTACTGTCTTTCTAGCATGAACACATCAATGAGATTAGCAATAGAGATCCTCTCATCTCCCTGAGGAATGCCCCTGGCGAGTTTTCTGACACTAAGAATGGGCAGAAACATGTTGTCAAAATAAAGGATGGAGGGTACATTGTACCCCAATACATCTGGTGATCTGTTGAGACACTTTTTATTATACCTAAGGTTCCACCAGATAAAGGATATACCTGTGGTATACGTTAAAGTATTTTCTTCTTTAGGAACTGGATACCTGCTTTATCTAGGTAACTAACGGTTCTTAAGACCTTCCCCATAAACTGAGTTTAAATCCACCCAGGTAGTTTTATTTTACCATGATGGGATAAGGTGGTCAGTGATGAAGCATGACACTTTACATGGGTGAGACCACCTCATCCAAATATATTTTTACGCAACAGGAGTCTTGAACCTAGGATAAATAATAGGGGTTATGGAAATTCACCTCCTACTAATAAATCGCACTTGTGTTAAGATGTTCTCCTTTTCCAGGTTCCCTAGCAAGAGAACTAGGGGCCGAAGTGGCAGTGTCACCCGTGATAGCATTTATGTGAGATAGCACCTTGCCCCAAAACACTTGTGTGTGTACACGCCCAAAAAACATGAAATATTCATCATTCCCTGAAGCTCTTCCAACAAAAGTCTGACTCTTCCAACCCCCACCTCCACCACCGAAGATCACCATGAGCCTATATGGGGTTAGGTAACAGCACGGAGAAAATGTATTCAAACTTATCACATGATGTGTGCAAACAGAAGAATTTATATTTCTCCTCCAAATTTTATCCATTTAATCTTATGGGATTTTCCACTGGAAGAAATATTTGTGTTTTGTTTGAGGGATTGCAAACATCTATAAAGCCTCAATATGCCTTTACACTGTATGCTGCTCGTTATGAGAGATTCTAATTGCATTTGGTCTCTAGCCCCCTCCCTCCTTTGGAGCTGCTCTCGAGGCCCAGTGTCAAAACTGCTAGAGACAGAAATCCTTAGATCTGGTGGGACAAAGTGCTCCTGAAGGGCCTTTGTGTGACAACAGCTCACCATCCTCAAATACAGAAGATAGTGACTATTAAGCTTGGAGTAAAGTCAGAGTTGGAGGTGATGGGAGTCATTAAGGAGAGGAAAGAGGCTGCGCCCTTCTTATGGGAGACCTATTGCCAATAATCAAGCAGAATTGACGAGGACTAGAGTAGATCGTGGCTCAAATGTGGTTTCTCAGGGAAAGCCATTGCATGCACGACAGTGGAATGCTGGAGTAGTGTTGTTAGAGTTGAATCAAAGGCTTACCATCTGGATTACAGTTCTAGTCTAGAAAAAGCTGAAGCTGTGCTGCTTGTTTTTATATATGTCCCTACCTCTGGAAAATCCAAGCCCCCTTTTGCCGTGGGACGGAACAGCGTTGTCTGCACTACCCTGTATTTTTTGTTTTGCCAGATGAGGTTCTATCATTTCTTTTGGATGTGTCGGAATCTTTGCAGGAATGAGAAGTGGCAGGCTCTGGGTGACGTAAAGCAAATGTGGAATAAAGTTCATTTTCAAACTTGTTATGCGCCTAATCCATGAAGTCTCGAATTTACCCCAGCAATACGTCTCCTTAAATAGTATGCACAGAAGGGGGAATGTTGCAATCGTACAAATTCTTGGGTTTTGCAGGGAGAACTAGCATAGATATTTAATGGAGGTCATTGCTCAGGCCCGCCCTCATCACCAATATCTTCATCTGTTGACAGGTGTCTGCTAAACCCCATTCCCCTAATTGCTCTTATGTGATCTTAAACTCTGAAACCTGTCCAGTTCTGATTGGCGAGCTCAGAGACTGTGCTCTGGGTCACTTTTGAAGCAAATAATGTCATCTGTGAGAAGTGTGACTATGTTCAACCCCACCTACCCCTACTCCCCTTATCTCAGGGTTCTGTAGAATCATTTGGGCAAGAGACACCATTGTAAGCACAACGTGAGGTGATGGCAGCATCCGCATCTAGTACTCTGAAATGGGGATTGACGGAGACTATTCACCATTGATTTTAATTTTTAGTTAGTGTTTTGATACAGGGCTTGAATATATGCTTTTGTGTGTGCTTCCATGGCAATTCTGTAAGGAAGTTTGACCAGGAAGGGCCTGTGCACCCTGTCAAAGGCCTTCTCCGCATCAAGCGAGAGAAGTACTTCTGGTTGTGGAGTTATATCTGAGGCTTCTATGAAATCATAGGCCATATCCGAGGCTTCTATGAGATCATATGCCAGCCTGGTATTACCCCTGGTGTGCGGTCCTTTAATAAATCCAGATAACTGTGCCCCATTCAGTCTGGGCCACATTAAATGAAGATACTAGGCTAGTAAAAATGCATAGACTTTTACATTGCAATTCAAGATAATGTGATAAGATACATATTCTGTGCTATCCTTGTCCGGCTTAAGTTGTAGGGAGAGGTGTGAGGGCAGCATAGCCTCCAACACAATCCTTGAGGTAAAAAAAACTAATGCCTAGCTCAGTGGGATCGACCAATAGAGTGGAAAATGTTTTATACAGGGAGGCTAGAAAACCATCTGGCTCATGGCTTTTGTTGTTGGGCATGGCCTTAATTGTATCCCCCCCACTTCCTCTGTTATCGGTTTCGCAAAGTGACCGCAAGATTGGGGTGATGGGGGGGGGGAGTAGTCCCACAAGTAGTCATCTTGCATTTGAGAATCTAGTTCTAGAGAAGAGGATGTAGTAAAATGATATGAAGATGTTCGAATGCTACTCATGGAGGTAGACTTACTCCCGTTTTGCACAACATTTTTATTGTAATTTCATTGTGTTTTTTTTTTTTTTTCTTTTTTTGTAAAACCATACAACTCACACATTGGGCACAGTCACATAATATGTAGTAGGGAAATACTACAGAGCATTGTGTCTTTAAACATAAACCCTACATCATAAAGCATCAAACACACAGATGTAATTTTAAACAACTTTGCAAGACAAGCCCCACGTAGTCCGTCTCCCCCGTATTCAGCTAACGTCACTGCTAAAGGGGAATTTTTCTATGGCCACAGACCATGGCTGGGGCAGGCAGGGTTCTAACCTAATACTCCTGAGGTCTGCTGTGATTATGGATTTTGAGTTATTTCAATTTATAAGCCAAGTAACATCAACTTTTTTACCATTTTCATAGTAATTGGGCTTATTGTATAGCAACCTTTTGGCAGCCTCCTTCATGTACATTTGATACAGCTCCCCCCTAATTCAGTGCAGTTTTTAGGTTGTCTGGAATATTTCCCCTTGTTTGTTGTTGTTCAACCTGGGTGAGTTAGACCTTTAGGCAGTTTGATAAGTTGCTCGAAAGTAGCCAAACGGGAAATTAGTTCCTCTTGAATTACTGCTTTTGCCGCATCCGGCAGGGTGGCTGATGTTACCTTCCCAATATTTTCTATTTGAATGTACCTCTTAAAAAGCTCTTTTGTGTTTGTGTGAGACGTCAGTGTGTTTTTGGGATCGGGGCATGATCCAAAAAGGACCTAATGTCTATTGATGAATCAAGCATCTTAAATTTGAGCTCTTGGAAAGCAAGAAGTTGTTTATGGGGAGTATAACTTGTGAACACTGTGAAGAGTGTGCAGTCCTTCTCTTGGTTATGTTGGTGCCTTTAGATGTTGAACAAATCCGTCAAACCCTGTTCCAGTGCCGGTGGGAGAGCTGAAGATGGGAGGGTCTGGCAGGACCTATCAAATTGGTGTTGAAGGACTGTGGTGAAGTCACTTACTGGTATCAAACCTCAATGTGGAACTGAGATAACTTAAAGAACAGGGAGCGGGAGAAGGCATGTTTATTCTTTCTAGGACCATACATCGAGTGGATTGTGTTGGGCGGCTGTCTTGGTGTTCCTCTAATTCACACAACTCACCCCTGTTTTGTCTGATTTTTGGCTTGCTAGAATAAAGTTTAGACCGTTCCGAAGGAGGATGTCCACCTGCCTGGATTTGGTTGTATTTTTGGAATTAAATTATGTGGTGAAACTAGTAAGCTCTTAGATGGTGGATATCATTGTGCACTAAATGGGTCGCCTGTAACAGGACCACGTCTCTTTCCTGTGTAGTCATTGGAGTATTGCTTTGAGTTTTACTAGAGAATCAAAGCCTGGGCATTTAGCAAGACCATTGTAAATGACATCATCTTTGTTGTGAGAGGTGGACACCTGAAAGAAGCTGATTAAATGAATCCTCTGCTGTTAGTGGTGGTATGTGCACTTAATGCTAGTAATTTTCGGGCACCTGGAAATGTATACCCTGTCTTGGATAGTACTGTTGGACGGCAGGGCCCTCTCCGCATATAGATAGAATAGCCACATTATGGTATGTTTAGGATCCCTTAGCACGAAAGCAAGTATTGTTAGGGTTGAAATCTTCTCCATGACTCCCATAGTCATGTTGACAAAGAGGTGAACAAAGATTAACATTAATAGTCTCTAAGTGAGAGTTGAGACAACTTTTGCAGCGAATGCCATATCCCCCCACCCCCGCTGTCCTGTTGCAAAAGCAGCTTAAATGAGCCATAGCTGGTGTTCAGGAGAACCTCAAACGGTCAGTCACCCCTCTTGGTGTTTTTGTTTAAGCGTCCCTGGGATGGTCCTTTCTCGTTGAAGAGAGGGCAATCTTCCTTCTCTGGTTGCTGGTGCCAGAACCGCTCTTCCCTACATGACTTTAAAGACTGAGGAAGTTGACAGTCTTTATTTAACCAGTGATAAACAATGGACTGACCCAAAGTTCACAGTAAGTATGAGATTTATTCATCAGTTCTTTTGTAACCTGCATACTGTATCGATGAGACCCAAAAAAAGGGTACAGATGTTTATCAAGAGCAAAGGTATGTGCCAGTCTTTGAAGCAGTATGTACTTCCATCCAGCAGTTCACTGGGCATTGGAGGTAACAAAAGGCCAACTAAATGGCTTAGGACACTACATTCACAACAGATTTTGGACATCCACACGTTGGCGGGGACTGTGGGATCTTGTGATTGGTGCGAGGACAAGGCTGAGACTAGGCCAAAGATAATCAAGATAATGCCTGTGGATTGCCTTGGTAACATAAAAACTTTATTTGAAATTCCTTTGGCTTATGAGGAATGTATATTTGACCATGTGACTTAGCATACTGGAGTATGGATACCCAAAATTGTTTGATTAGGGATATCCAGAACACAAAGGTAAAGTTCACTTAATGGGTTATGGATTCTTAGAGGTAGCCGGATATGGTTTACACATCTAAAGAATGAAGGTAAATGGTACTGGATGGGTTATGATTACCAAGATACAGTTATAATGATGCTAATACAGGATCAAATTCTGATTGCGTAGACACTATTAGATGCAGCTCTTGCTACCACAGGTTAACCTGGATTTGCCAGTGTTTAATGGTTGCAATCTTGCGCCCAGTCGCTATAAAAGAGCTTTGGGAATGTATTTCTTCCTTTTTTCCAAGATGTTTTTTATTTATTTTATTTGTATTTTTTTTAAAGGAAGCAGTGTTTTCACTCTTGGCATACAGCATGACTAAAGCATTCAAAATGCACATATGCTTAAACTTGTTTTAATAGCATCATGAAGGGGTTAAAGATAGGGTTACAGATGTTTTATTTGCATGGGGAGTTAGTATTTAAAAAAAACCTTGGTCGGATGTACGAAGTAAGCAATACAGGACCCTAAATAGAGGCTAAACAATATAGATTGGGACTTTTCCGCTGTTGACTTGGCCCAGGCGTGTACCACTCTTACGGTTATAGTTTACATCTTCTTCAAACCTTGGGGACTTCGTTGTGAGTATTGAGAATATGAAATTGGACCTGGTTTGCTTTGGGCATTCTGTTCTAACTATTGTGGAAGAATTTGTAAGCTCTGTGCTTTTGGATCTACGATATACATTGTCGATAAGCCTTGAAAAAGTCCTTGATAGGACGAAACGCGTGTCGGCTGAAGTTCATATTGCTTGGCTGAGGTCTTGCCCAAGTTGGAACATCTGTGATCTAAAAAATGTCTTCTGTGGAATGTACATGTTTTTTATAAGGTTTGTGTTTTGTATCTGTATTGGATTGTATATTCATAAGTATGTGTATTTATAAATAAATTATGATCTATATATTATGTTTGTGGTTATCAACTGTCTGGGGTAACTAACACTCAGACACTCATGCGATTGATTTTGAATTGGATTTCCTTATATCTTTATATGATTTGATGGTATCTCTTGTCTCTTATGATCATAGGTTTTACAAGGAAATTATGGTGTGCTCCACTATTTTTTTGTTTTTGTGATTAACTGGTTTTGCTCTGTTGATTCCAGTACGTACATGTTGGCAGCAGATGTACTTTAGTGTTTGAGCACCAATTACGTATATAATATTTATTGAAAACTAAAGGGATGTGTAGCTAATTGTAGTCATTGTTGCCTTTTGTGTTTTTTTTTTTTTTTTAAGCAAAACTTTCATTCTGATTGGATTATAAATATGCCGTGTGAGGATGCTAGAGCGAAAGGAGGATTCTGTCATTTCGGTGATTGAGCTAGGCTGGGTCTCGCCATCTGTTATGTGAATCTAGCATTTGATGGCAGTAAACTCCTGCCACTTGCAGTCAGTCATGCTTACTAGCTGTAGCAGTACCAACTTGTTGTGTGGCTGCACCAGCGATTATCTGGGGACTACAGTGTACTAGATGGCTCGATTTGTAGTGTAAAGCGTGAATCTAGATAGACCAGTCGTGGAGACTATTAAGGATAATAACAAGATGGAAATTTTGCAGGCTTGGGAAGCTGATTTTTTTTTTTTTTTTTTTTAAACCACATTGTAATTCCTACAAGGATGTGCTACATTATGAAGCAGTCACTAGTACACTTTTCATATCTTGAAGGGCTGTCATTGTGCGGCACCCCTTCCAGTAATTTAAATATTGGAAAAAAATGAGACCATTCATTTAAAGTCAGTAAGCACATGCATTAAAAGTTACTCTCTTAAATTCCATTGTTTGTATATTTTGTTTTCTTTATTGGATAAGTGCAGCAAAGTTCATTATAGTATAGATGCCATTTATACAGAAAGCTTGATATAAAAAGTCAGAATTTGAATCTGCTTTATAAATCAGATTTGGTCCAATGTTAAATGCTTCCTTCTTTGGGTTCATCACAACTGCACTATTTAGGTAAGAATAGATTTGTCTGTGTTAATTGAAAGTAGTGATGGAGTCCCTAAACATTTCACGTCTTCAGTAATGTGTGTAATAACTCTTTTTGTAAGAAATTCAAATGAGTTCGGGGGTAAGTACCCGCCTCAAGTAATAATCTCAGTCCTTGTCGGGGTGAACCACTATGGTTCCTAAATAAACCTGAGCTCAGCCCCTTGGTAGTTATGGCACAGAACAAACAAGCTTACATTACAGGCAATGTGTAAAGTATTTATGCAGTACTAAAACAGTAATAAAGTTGAAATACAAAATAATAAATATCCCCAATGTAGAAACATATAGTAAAATTGAGCAAACAAAATGTCACAAATCCATAAATAGGAACCAGAGATATGATTTTTTTTTTTAAGTTCTGAGTAGAAATAGCACCAAAAATCACTAAGTGCTGATGATAGTAGTCAATGGTTGTGGCAAAACAGGACCTAGGCACAATTTGATGGGACTTCGATGGAGTGCGGGTCAGATACACTAACCAGGTTCGTCCTGGTCAAAAATGTTATCTTCTGACTTTAGTCCCATAAGACTAAAGCCACCCCAGAAGAACTCTTCTAAAGCCCCCAGGACCTGAGGAGAGGGATCTAAAGACTTGCAGCGTGGCAGACAGGAGACCATCATAAAGGTCTAGTGCAGGTCCGATTGCTACTGGTCAGCGGGGTAGTTGCAGGACTCTTATAGCTTGTTGTGTCTCTGTAGCTTTAAAAAGAGATTAGTCAATGACCATTGGAGTCCAGCTCCTTGTTATGGGTTCAGGAGGGAGAGTAGGTCCAGCCTTCTAGTTTATCCTCAAGTCTGACAGCTGGTTTAGTCCTCTTCCATAGGCCCAGGAGTGTTCTGAAGTGGGTGTTAAGAGGTGCCATCTATATGCTGGCACAAACTAGTGGGAATGATCCATGGAGCTGTTCGAACCAATGGGGCAAAGGTTCCCAGGGCTAATCCTACCCACTTTGGGCATTTTGAAGAACTCTTTGGCTACACTAAACTGGCTCTCTGAGGGCTAGACGTGTGTGTGGAGAGTGTACTATTGTAGTCCTAGTGTACTCTGGTAGAATACCAGAAACTGGATATGCAGGTATTGTTTTGGTATTCCGCCTTCCCCCTTTGAAGTACACCCCAAATGTTTTCCCATTCTTTCCTGAGCACTTTCTTTGCCTAGTGCTTTCACTGGTGTTTATGGAGTATTCCGCGTTGGGCTCTAAAGTGTAATCAAACTTGAATTCCATTTGTTCAATGGTGTCCAGAGTGAAAGGATGTTGAACTTTATATCTTGAGCCCTTCTCCACACAAAAAGTGGATAATCTCGTATTAGGAGCTAGGTTAGTGTCAGCAACACACCACCTATGAACATGAGAAGCCAGACAGCTGAGCACTGAAAGAGGGCAGCACACTGCTTGGCATAAGAAAAACGGTTCGCCTAAATGCATTATGATAATAGTGCATGAATATAGTCACTCCGATTTATTCAAAAGTTGACTAGTGTTTGCAATAGGGTGGTACATCCAGTGCTTGTGTCTTTGGACCCCTTTTTCTGGGTTGTTTTGTCAGTCTATGGCTGCTCCTTACCGCTCAGGTAAAGTACCACTGCTTGGATTTTGTAGATGCAGGTATGCTCTGATGTGGTATTTAACCAGAGAGGCAATTCCCAAGCCAGCCTATCACTCTCTGCTGATAACATAGAAAAATCCAGAAGCATGTGTACAAGCACAGGCTTCGCCAGCACGTGGTGGATTCCACTGACGTTCAATGAACCAGAGTCTTCTCTGATGTCTGTGAATGAGTGAGACTTGTGTAAGTCTTCAGATTCAGGTCCCTTACCTGCATTAGTGCGACATCTCTGAGGCCTGCAGTACTGAAGTGGCCGCCAGAGTACACTGATGGAAGCCAATGACCGTTGTAATATACCCAGAGTTTTGTTGTCTAACGCATGGAAAGCAAATGTAATCCCTTTCTTCAGGTTGTAGTGCCTCGCTCCTCACCGGAGGCAGACAACCGGGATGGGACACAGACTCTGTGAAAGAAAATGTGAAACTGCCACAACTAGTCCCGCCAGACACTTAATTTCTGTGAGGGGGTGGTGGTATGAAATAGAATGGCTACTCTGGTGGACTCACTTGTAAAACCTGTATGAAAAACTTGTGAAACCCTTACTCTGGTCTGGAAAGGGTAGTGGTCACCTTCAGTTGCGTCTCTTGGGGCATTACCATATCAAGGCCCATTTAACGTGCTTCTTTCAGAACTGCCCCAGGTGAGTTGCCAAAGTTGGACCCCAGTCCCTTGGAGGGTCCAATTCGTTAGTCTGGCGTGAAGCCATGTGGTGGGGTAGTCTGCAACGGAGTCGCCATTTGAGTAGCTTTCAGGCCTATGTAGTGAGAAAGTATTGGACAGTGTAAAAATAATTTGAAAACAAAAAGTATCTGTTGTGGATATTAGTAGGGGCAGCTCCCAACCAGCCATTGCAAAGCATAGCATTAACACAGACCATAGTCCACAGGCCCGTGGAGTCAGTCCAACAAGGGTACTTAGTTTATGGGTCATTGAGCAAGTTGGTTGCATGGTCTACGGTCAGGGGCTGGACCGCAGTGCCCAGTCCACCCAGGGTTGCCTCTGCTGAGTAATGCTGTTGTTTGTTTCTCAGGCTTCAACGTGGTGTTTGCAGGCAAGCTCAGGGGGTCCGCTGGTTGCTAGATGTTACTTACTGTCAGCAGTCCAACTCTACAAGTCCCAAGCACTCCTCGATCCAGTACCACGGACTTTCTAGAGAGTGAAAGAATAAAGTTTTGTCTGCATACAGGGCCTTAGGTCTGGCAGGGAAGAGCAACATATATTGTATTTGCATAGCTTTTAGTTTTTGCTTGACGCTGAGGAAAGGTGGTGCTGCTGCTGCACCGGCAGAATGTAATTGGAGAACAGCATGATTTTTTGAAGAGTCGAGGGAGGGTGCCCATAGGAAGCCCAGATAATTGTGTACCTGTCTGCACAGGTGAAGACGTGTGTGATTATATGGTGTGGTGGAGACCACCCCTCCACCCCCCTGCGGCCAGGGATCTAGGGACCTGTGGGCATTCTCCACCAGGAAGCACTAGGGTAACTCTTCCGCTGGTATCCAGGACCTCACATGTTGAGTGATGAAGAGTGTGGAGTTGAGCCATCTCCGCTCCCTCCCTCCGCTCCCCACCAGGTGGATACTATTGTGCATTCTTTAGCCAGCCCTCCAATGTGCAGACAGTTTTCTGAAATTGTGTGACATTTTCCCAAAGTGTGTTAAAGTGTGCTCTGATTTGGAGATACCGCTTTCGACTTTGCTGACTTTATTCTTTGTTACGTAGGTCCTGGTGGAGGAGTGGCAAGTCAACGCTGAAACACCCACCCCATTTTCCCTCTAAAGATTTTCTAGATGCTTGGTGGTTTGCTGGATATTGAGCTAGATCAGGTGAATCTGCCTCGGGCCGAGTGGGTTTTGTAAATTTGTTGATGTGGCCGTGACAAGCCTGTGATAGCTGTTTATCTTTTCCCTTAGTTTGGATGGAAGTGACAAATGGCAGGTACTAATACACTCTCCCAGCGCCAACCAGGCCACAGCCTCCAGCCCTGGGCCATGTCAGCCAACCACAGTGTCACCCCGGGATGAGAAGCACAGATTCTCAATGTGTGTCTTTGAGTAGCCTTTTGGGTCGACCGTGCCAGATGTGCAACCTGTGGGGGGAGGCCGATACTACATCTCAATTGCTGCCCAGAAGCTCCCCAAGCAGTGGGTCTACATTCCATCCCCATGGGACCAAGCCAAGGCTAAAAGCAGTCTGGGGCCACAGCTCACTCTCTTCCTAGCACAGGCCAAGGTAGTGGGCCGCTAGGAACACCATAAGGCCCTCTAGAGGAGGGAGTCCCCGGGTCTGAGACCTGCAGCCACAGCTGGCCAAGCCATGTTGTCATGGTGGTCCTGGCCTGGTTCGATGGTCAAGGCCCCAGCGGAAGCCCAACAGTTAGCCAGATTTGGCTGTCTGCAACTGTGTATCCGGTAGTCCCATTGGCGAGCAGGTGTCTCCACCATCCCCAACAGTGCATCAAAGGCTGCCATAGCAGCCTACAGCCAGATTCTTCTGTTTTGGCCCTATAATGATATGAAGCATCATTAGTGCCATCACAGATACAACTCCCTTACGTGCAGCTAGAACATGTTATGAGCAACATTGACCTCACACCATAGCATAGTTCACATTAACAACCAAGCACAGATACATATGGGAAACCCTCATTGCACAGATATATATCACTGTGTTCAATATGTATATAACTGTTCAGGAAAAGCCAAGTTACTCCAGATACTCTGTCCCAAAGTTAATGCCCTACTACAGACATCTTTTATCTGTATCAAACCCCTCAGTCACCAAACCTACATTGAGGAATGAAGTTGATATGAGCAGAAAAATGGCTACTGTTAACAGTGTTTAGTCTATTTCGAGAGTTTACTCAGTACCACACTGAGTGCCGAAAGTGAAACTCATGAGAAATACACCACTGAGAATTAAAAAGAATCTACTAGGAACAGTGTGCATTCAATGCAACACTTGTCCAAAGAGGCAGTATTCGCTTAAAATAACCAAAGTCTGAAGGTCCTAAAAATTACACTACCTGCAGCCTTCATACCGTGGTGAAATTTAGTCCATCTTCTGAAGCAAAAGAAGCACATGTACATAGGTTAGTACCTGGTGCACACAGTCTTCTATGTTAGATAGATATTGTTATGCTGTGACTATTCTGTCTAATACCTCAAGGCTGCATACATTACTTATTATGTAGCACATGTTACTTGTGTGAGACAGTGAAACAAGCTGAACACAAGTCCTCAACTGTCACCTGTACAGATATTTATAATGCGACTCAATACACCTACACACCTGTGATGCAGTTGGAGCACATGTTGTTTTGTAAGCACTTACATCCAGTAGCTGGACACATGCTGTACAAAATTAGGTAGTAAAGTAAAATAGTAGCTACTCACCACTATGTAAACTATAAAACAAACATGCTCATTAGATGTCATCAGTGATGTCATCACATAGGTGGGGTGGGGCTAAAATAGGTTCTCTCTTAGGATACGTGACTACAAGGGTTTCCCCCTTAACCCCTCCATGGGGCCCTTCATTAATATTATTTAAGGTAAGAAATATTTTGACACAGATGTATGTGACCAGCATGCATTACCCCTGTCACAAGTTTTTCAGTGTGCATACCTTCAAATACCACATTTGGGATGGAATGGAAACGCACACTTTCTGTGTTTAGATGTGTCAGTTGTACTTATTTTCATGTTGTCTCTATAATATGTCCTGTCTTAGTGCAATTATGATTGGTGTTTTATGTTTACATAGCTCGCAGGTCCTCCGATAATCGCAGACTCAACAATACCCACCCAAGTATTGAATGAGTGCTGCTGGTGGCTGAATGATTGTTTAAATAAATAGGAGTCAGAAAAGGGGGGATCTATGGCCTGGAGAAACCCTGGGACCCCTTTAGGAGCCACTTAATTGGCGAAAACATGTTGACCCTTTCCGATGAAGGCCTACTAGAAAGTCCAACTCATCAATACAATTTTTAATCATCGCTTAGGCTCACCTGTACTAAAGATGAAATTCAAGTGGGTAGGGCATAGCAATTTTGAAGCTCTTTCTAGATCTTGGTTCCACTGTCTACCACCATGAAGTACTCCCCGCATGCATAGGGAACTCATTGTCCACTAGACTTGTCTCTGGTGAATGTGGCATGGCCAATGATGAAGCATGACACCCAGTGGGGGGGGGAGGTGAGGCCATGCCTTCCATGTTTTTTGTAAATTCCAATTAGTCCTCCACATATTGTGAAACAGTATGCTTATAGATCTCCCAAAGAATGACTATTTCCCCGTAGGTTAGTCATTGTGCTAGTCACTAGCTATTTTTGTGTTGTCATGGTTAAGGTCCACCCACACAGGCGGCTGGTGCAGTGTTTCAGTCGAGAAAAGTGTTGGAATGCAAGGTGATAAGACTGTTTCCATTAGCTGGAAGTGCCCAAATTTCTTGTCACATAAATATGGCAAAAAATGCCTTTTTGACTAATAATGTGATGTTTGCAGGGTATTCTGGGAAAGTGAATGTGCTAAGATCTATTCAAGCTACACCATCCTGTATTCTCCTTTTAGAGATGCCTAGGGTTGTATGGATTCTCAAGTTGTTGGTTGACCCAGAACCCAAATAGTTCAGCCATTCACCGTGGCAAGTGCGACGAAATTGGAATTCACCCCTCTGTTAACCTGTTTGTCTGAACTGCTTCCAAAGGAGCACATATTTCCTCTCACTTGCCATGGGAATGGGGATGCTCTAGGCCACAGGGAGGGAGAAAGACGGTTCAGGCTTTAGGTTTGGGATGAAACCTTATGACAGGACAGGGTGATCCCATACTTTATTTTTATTTTTTAACTATATTCCAGGCTTTTAATGGTCTTTCTACACCCCTCCTCCTGGATTAACTGTAGAAACGTTTTGGAGCTTTAGATGGGGGCCCGATCCAGACTCCCATCGGCCCATTCTTACTACTGGCTCTTGCGGACTTTCTGTGGAGTCCTTTAGGGCATTGGTGGCATGTTCTGGTGCCATGGCAATTTATTATTGTGTTAATAATTCCCTAATGTGTCATGGGTGTTCTCTTCGCCCCCCCGCTGCCTCACCTGCATCAGGGAGGAGAAATCTGGGCTAAGCCAGAAAGACCATGGGCCCTTTGAGGCATAAGGGCATGGTCCCTTGGGAGGAGGGATTTAGGAGACGAGCTTTAATAGTTTGACGATGTAGTGAACCATGAAACTGATTTCCATCTGTGTTGCTACTTTCTGAAGTATATATGACCCCGAATAGATTTATTTCTATAATGTTTGCATAATGTAGTTGTTCATTATGTGTAAAAAAACAAAAAGCAAATGAATGTGCATTTTAAACATATGTTATGTTATCCTGCGCCCAGGCTTCTCTGACACCACAACCCTGGTGAACAGCTCCGTGGAAGTGCCAACCCTTTGATAACATTAGATTTCTATTTTTCAGAGATTTAATATAACACAGTGGGCAACAACAGCGTCATTCACATTGTCATAATGTATAGCTGTTCAAGCCCAGACAAGTAACCTCTGCAAATGTCTATCCTCTGTTTCAGACCACATTGGCACACATCATAGCCAAAAACAGCAAGAAGCACAACACAAGGTTTGTGAGCTTGTCGGCAACAAGTGCCTCAACGAACGATGTCCGGGAAGTTATAAAGCAAGCTCAGAACGAACAGAAGCTCTTCAAGAGGAAAACAATTTTGTTTGTGGATGAGATTCATCGATTCAACAAAACGCAGCAGGTACTGAACTACCTCAGAGCCAGATCTATAATGTGACCATATCCCAATCTCCTTTTACTTCAGAATGTAAACTCTGCAATCCAATGCATCCCTTGCATAATCTAAAGATCAAGCGTTCTTTGCACCGTCACAGGTGTTTCTCGCCTCTCCAACCAGCTCTTGCTCAGATCACACCCTGATATATAATCCGATTATATCTGAAACCTGAACATTTACCGTTGTGTACATCACCTCTTGTTTGAGATGTTCTTGCTGCATTAACAATATTCTTTGCAAAGCACTCTTCTGTTCTCAGAAGCTAGGCAGGCCCATGTTGTATTAAAAAAAAAAAAAAAAAAAATCTTTAAGTTGCTCTGACGTTTCCGACTGGTCGAAAGGGGAAGCAGTACAGACCGGATGAGGGCAGACATTAACCTTTGTGGATTTTTAGATGTGGCTTGACAGTGCAATTGGCACTTGACCTTTTAACATATACTAATAATCTTCTACAATTCTTTGCTTTCACACAAATGCATACCTATCCCATTTTATTTAATTGTAATGCCTCACTTAAGTGCAACATTGCTTTAAAGGCAGGCTTGTTGGCAGTGCTGATGCTTGTTTTTGCCTCTTGTCTCTTGAAATATGTGAATGCCCTCATCTCAGTCATATCTGTTCACTTGCGGTCTCTCTTCCTAGAGTGTCTATCAAAAACTCTCATTGTTTAGGTTTTCTTGAGGGCCTCATTGGCTAAGACAATGTTTCTCAACGTTGTTTTAGACTTGATATGCTGAGTGGAATCCAGGTCACAGTTCTCTGTTAGACCATAGAGGATTGTTGTTATACTTTGTAACGTCAGCTTCTCAAGTAGTGTTTGGGTTTTGTTAAGTTGTGAAGTAAATGTGTTTTCATGCTGGAAACATATTTGAAAGGTATAAGATTCATGTGTCAAGTCCCCTCCAGTCCCACAGGTGGACAGTAATAAAAAATCTGTGCAATGAGTAGCAATATTCCAGTGCCACATTTCTCTTTATTCTATGCTTCCACATCATGCCTAACTTCTTGGATATGTTCATTTTTTGGGTCTTGCAATAACCAAGGCCTTTTGATTTTACTAAACCTATATGCATACTATACTTAAACAGGCTTTTATGCAGCTCTCTTCTTCCATTAGACTGTTGTTGTATCATTCACATTTTGCTTCTGCGCACAACGGCATACAATTAGTGGTCAGCCTACTTCAACCACTGGCCAAGTTTACCTTGAGTTGACTGCATTTTGCTCTTTCACAAGGAGCACATCCAGGCCTGAGGTAGTTCCTTTTGGTGCCAGTGCACTTTATTTATTGCACTTTATTGGTACTTAAGTGCCAGACTCTGTGTGTGGCGATTGATTGGATAGCAGGACACTTACCAGCTGTTCACGCACCAGGCGCATTGGAGCTTTATCAGTTTCTATCTCTTGCGAATGCTGTCGTAAATTGCTTTTGGAGTGATCTTTGTTTATCTGGCTGCTGGTACCACAGCATACCCTATTGTGTCCATTTGAAACTATTCTTTATAAAGGTCTCCTCTCTATAATATACACACAATGAAGTGCATTTATAACTGCACTCCTGTATATCAAGTTAGTATCGCTTTTAAATGAAGACAACAATTCTACTACTAAACCAATTTATTTTGAATTTCATGCTTCTGTGGCTTTTTAGTTTGCTTTTAGTGCTCTTGTATGTCCTGCTTATATAGACATTTAATTGTTATGACTGATTGAAGTTATGCTGTTTATTCCAATATCCTGATCTCTCTTTCCTTCTGTATCTGTCTTTCTTTCTTTGCCACTCTATCTTTGCAACCTTGTCTGTCTTCGTAAACGTATCCATCTGTCTTTGCAACCCTATTTATCTGTCTATTGATATGTAGTATTGATCTCTCAATCTGTCTTTGCAGCCCCTCATGTTTATATCTATCTTTACAACCCTGTCTATCTTTTTGTCTTCTCTCGGTCTATCTATAGTTGCAAATCTATCCATCTTCCCATACAGCCAGCCCTCTATATCTGTGCAACCTTCTGTATGTAAGCAACCCTATGCATCACTATTTCTGTCTATTCAACCATTTATCTCTTTGCCTATTTGTCGGACTATCAGTCTGTCCATGCAACTGTTTAGCTTGCTATCTATGCAGCAGTCTGGCTATGCAATAGTCTAACTAGCTATCTAGCAGTCTAGTTAGCTATCTGTACAACAGTCTGGTTATCTAGCTATCTGTCAGTGGACCATTCTAGCTAGCTGGCACTTCAATAGTCTTGCTAGCTAGCTATCAATCTAGCTATCTGTACAGCCCAATCTGTCTGTCATTGCAAGCCTCCCTATTTAACTTTTCACCTCCCTCTATTTGTAATAAAGATTTTGCAAATGAATTACAAAAACACTAGACTCATGAAAGACTGATTGGCTTTTTTAGGCCTGGCGTGGACTAAGATCTTTGGATTTGTGATCAGCGTACCTCAAAACTTTGAACAATACAAAATTTACCTCATGTGGCTCAGCCCTTCACACACTTGATATTGTGATGTCACCACCCTCCACACCTTTCTGGTCTAATAAAATAACATTAACATATGAGTAACTGGGACCACTCAATCAGTGAGTCTCATGTTAAAGGATTTTATTTCAAAATCTAATTAAGTGATACGGAATAATGGTTAAATGCCCTGAAGACATAAATGCAGAATACATAGTTAGGGATCAGAAAGATTCAAAGTCCCATCAATACAGCAAAATCTATAGAAAATGGGCAAAGTTTCTGGAGGAATAAGAAAATCTTCTAAAATATAATGGTATCACCAAGAAAACTGACAGCATCTCCAGTTACATGAGAAAGTCCTTTCCAAATCGGGCAGTCTGTTAAAGTCCTTGCTAACCTTCGAAACTCGGAATTTTCATACAAATGTTCACTTAATTGAGGAGAAACTGCAAATTAAGTATGGCATGATCACAAATATCACAACATTAACCAATTACCAATAAAAATGTCACTTTCTAAGGTAGCACCTTTTATGCCTTTCTATGTATAATATCATAACGGCTTCTGCTGCTGTCCAGAGATGCCTTACACATAGTTTTTTTTTTTTTTTTTAAACCAACCAATATTTTCAACTAGGCAGCATTAGAAAGCTACAGTGGAAGGACCTTCAAACCAGATACATTACAACACAGAGAAAAGTTGCATTCATGATACAGGAAAAATAACCAGTGATATCATAGTGTTCTGTGCTCTGAAAAGTCTGCAGAAACCATGAGGAGAGAAGATGTTCTGGGGGAGGGTACATGATTGGGAGGTGAAATAAGTAGGGACCGTTTTAAACAGTTCATCAGAAACAAAATCCATAAAATTAAAGTGGTGCCCTAATAGGAAGATGTGGCACAGCTGAAAAACACACGTCTGCATAATTCAGCAAAATGGTTCAAGTGTAATAATATTAATTCATCATTTACATCTAGAATTTATCATAAAACCACTAGTACTCAAAAATGTTTTTAAGGTTTCTTATGGGTAGAACTTTTGTTTTTCAGCTGGGAGAAGTTAGGTTTTATGGGCATGTTTGTAATATTGTTGCAATAGGCCTGCTAACCGTGAAAATGTGTAATGCACTACGCTCTCTAGGGGCTACATGTATGGTTACATTGTGTTACTTCCTCCCATTCTTTTTTCATGTGGTTATGCGCTCTAAGGGCTGACTGTATGGTTACATGACCATGTTTCTTCCAAATGGTATTTTTATTGTGCTGTCCTCTAGGGGCTGTCCTAAGCATTACAGTCAACATACTATAATATTTGCGGCACAAAAACTTCCCCTATAATGCTTTGCAGGGCATTACTTTTACAAAACATTTTTGCTCATAACTCAGCCTGTGGTGGTCCTAGGACGGTGGGACCACCTTCAAAACGCTCGATCTGTCTACATCTCTGGGTCCCCACACTTGGTTAGTGGGAACCACAAAATAAAAACCCCTCCCACTATTCAGTGTCTTAAGCTTTCCCATGGCTAGAACTTTTGTTTTACAACTGGGAAGTTTTGTTTTAAAGGCTTTGTTTGTAATATCATTGTGGTAGGCCTGCTAGTCCTAAAACACCCTCTAGGGGCCAAGTATGTGGTTATACTGCATTACTTTCTCCTGTTTTTTTCCTGGGATTATGCCCTCTTGGGGCTAACAATATGGTTACATGACCATGTATCTTACAAATTATATTTTTGTTATGGTGCCCTCTAGGTGTTGCTTCGAGCATTGCAGTCTAATGCCAAAAGTTTATTTCTGATAAAGATTTATATGATAGTTGTATATGTTTTAATAATCTCTCCTTATTACAATTATAACCATAAATCAGGTAAACTTGACACTAGGACTGTTTGAACACTCTTGATTTTTTAAATTTTTTTTCAATTTGTTTATTGCTTTTCTTTTAGCGTAAACATTTCACATTACATCATTCTTCTTGTCAGTGCTTCTAATGACCGCATGAGCTCAGTATACGTTTGTCACTTATTGGTAACTTATAGTAGCGTGATATAGTTTGTCATTTATTCATCTAACCTGTTTCGCATTGATAACTTGTATAACCCTCATATCCGTTTTCTGACTCCTGCTAGTCTGCTGCGTAGTCTTCCAGAATGCAGATGCAGGTATCTTACTTCTCAGTTATTAATATTGCAGCAGTAGCAATTATGTGATTTCCAGCATCAGCAACAGTTCACAGTGCATTTTTATCTTTAACCAAAACATTTCAAACAGCCTACACCAACTGTAAGTAGGTAAAATAGAACAGTAACCAGCAGGTCTACTTCAATCTCATTTTGCTAACTTTCCTTCCGGCGCTCTGTGGGCGATTAAGTGCCCTCTCAGTCATATATGTCAACAATGTCAAGGGTTACTGATGGAGTCATTAATCCTGTTAGAGGGCCCATGCATGCATGTTCAAGGGTTTCCCTCCCTGTTCCCTTCATCCTGTATTTGGGTTATCTGATAAAGACTTATAGTTGCAGATTCCTTACCTTCAAATTTCCCTCAGGTGTCACATTGGATTCTGGAGATTTTTCTTTGAGCAGTACCCTTGGGTGGCGTCAATCAGCTCCGCATCTGTCGTTGGTGTCGTGATGACATTGCGGTCAAACATAGGCGCCACCCAGGCACGCTGACGTCAGTTCTTTTCTTTCAGTGCAGATCCGGAGCAGAGCTACCCTAGTCAATTTTTGGCCTAATTCAATATTTCTGTTGTGTTTTTGCTTCTTTGGTGTGTCAAGGGATGTATTGAAAGACTGGCTTCAAACCTGGCAATGCCTGCTGCCGCATGATGTTGGTAATGGACCCACACCTGGTGTGTTTGTGGTGTATGGAGCGCAACCCAAAGTTGTGTTCCAAGTGCCGAGCCACCAACCCGAAGACTTTGAGGGAGAGGTCCCTAAAGTTTATGGCGGGCTGGCGCTTGACTCTGCATCGCTCCCGGTCTTGTTCGAAAGGAAAGTCTTGAGACCGCTCGCAGAGTCATCACCACACCTCCTTGTCCCATTCCAAATCTTTGGGACATTTGGGTCACAAGAAAAAGAAGTCGAAGAAAGCTAAACATTCTTCGACTTCACCCCATCGCTTCGCCAGTGTGATGCGGGAAGAGCATCGACGCTAGAGGCCTCCGTCCGCAAAGCCTACTCTGGGTCCACTCCGTGCCTCCCAGAGTTTCCCGGAGTTCGAGCCACCCCTGCCCAGCTCAAGGAATTTTATGAGGCCATGTGCCTCATCTTGGGGCAGAACAAACCCCTTGCAGGGCCTTTGGGGCCTGGGAGCTCAGATGGGGGTCTTTCGGGTTCCTCTCAGAGTGCCCCTCCAGATCTGTTCTCGGATCCGTGCTGACGCCAGTCGTACCAACGGGACCATCCCTGGTGCTGGCTAAGACGGAAGGTTGGATTCTGACCCCTTTCATTATGGGTGCGATTATGCGGGCGGATTGGAGAGGACGCTGGACCTTTTAGGATACCAGCTAGACAACCCTGACTTGGTCTGGGCTCAGGAATTGGATGAGACTAGTGGTCTGGATACTTCTCCAGATGCTGGCATGCTTTCTCCTCCTACCGTGGCTATGGCGGAGAGAGCATCTTACTCCATAGTGTTCAGTAGGGTGGCTGAGGTCCTTGGCCTTGAGCTTTCCTTTGTGGCAGTCAGACATTAACCTCCTAACAGTGGTGGTTCAGCCTGGGGCTTCCACTTTGGAGCCTCTACTTCCATTTGATAAAGCCCTCACTGATGTCCTTCTGGGTACTTGGCCCAGACCCAGCACAGGCGCTCTTGTGAATAGGACAATCACCCACTGTTATCTGCCTGCCCTGAGCGACCCTAAATTCCTGTCCCAACACCCCACACCTTAGAGCTTTGTTATCCAGGCTTCTTCTTCCTCTGGTGCATTCACAGCCGCTCCCCTGGATAGGCAATCAAAAATATCAACTTGGGAAGAAAATGTTTTCTTCCTCCAGGCTGGCATTGCGGTCTATGAACACCACATGCCTTTTTGCCTGCTTCACCCATTCCTTGTTGGGATATGGTTGCGCAGGTATTGCCGCAGGTCCCGGGCCATCATCTCCCAACCTGTTGCTGATGGCAGAGATGCTGCTAAGTTCACTATGCGTTGTGGGCAGATCGGTTGTGTCAAACGGTGGGTTGAAGGCATCTCGTTTTCCGGGGGATGTCCAACAGTCTCTCATGGACATGCTCTTCGATGGCACCCGTCTTTTTGGAGACAAAGTGGACTTGGCGCTCTAGAGGTTCAAAGAGTCCTGGGCTATGGCTCAGTGCCTTGGCCTTGCAGGTGCCCCTCGCACAACACAGTCTGCTTTTCGCCCCTTTTCGTGGTCCCTGAAGAGGCTTCCTGTAGCGTCCTTTCCCTGCTAACCACTGAGCTGCGTCCGGGGATGTGGAATCCCACTGGCTCGTGGGACAGGGCATCAGAGGTCTACCCAGTCCACCTGGCCCTTGCCACAGCCTCCAAACCCTCCTGGTCCGTTCCACCATCTCAGACCAGTTGGGGGCAGAATCCGCCATCACCTGCCCCACTGGAAATCCATCACCATGGACATGTGGGTTTTGCAGATAGTCCGAAGGGGCTACTCACTTCCCTTTGAAACTGCCCTTCTGGACATGCCCCCATCCTACGACTGCTTACCGGAGGATCATCTGGTACTTCTCCGCAAGGAAGTAGTGGATCTCTTGGCCAAGAGAGCCATAGAGCAGGTCCCTGCACCAGAAGTAGGTTGTGGTTGTTATGCCCGCTACTTTCTGTGCCCTAAAAGGACAGGGGCCTACTTCCTATCCTAGACCTTCGGGCCCTCAGTCTCTTCTTCAAAAAGGAGAACTTCAAAATGCTCACTCTGGTTCAGGTCCTGTCTGCCTTGGACCCATGAGACTGGATGGTAGCATTGGATTTGCAGGATGTCTACTTCCATATACCCGTCTTGCCTGCCCACAGGCACTACTTGCGATTCGTGGTAGGTCACGAGCACTTTCAATTTACTGTGCTCCCCTTCAGCCTTACCAGCACCCCTTGGGTGTTCACGAAAGTGATGGCGGTGGTTGTAGCTCATCTGTGCAGACTAGGGGTTTCAGTCTTGCCCTACCTTGACGACTGGTTGTTGAATGCAAAGACACACCAGAGTCATCTCCCACCTTCAGACTACAGCGAACCTTCTGCACTCGCTGGGGTTAACCATAAACATGCCAAAGTTATACCTGACCCTCTCTTTCAGATGCTCCCTTTTATCGGTGCTGTTCTGGACACAGTGCAGTTTCGGGACTATACTCATGAAAAGCGAGTCCAGGATATTCAGGCTACGATTCAGCCCCTGTCTTGGATTTCGGTGAGAATGACTGAGACTGCTGGGCTTCATGGCCTCCTGCATCCTGCTGGTGACACATGCCAGATGGCATATGCGGGCTCTGCAGTGGGACCTGTAGTTCCAGTGTGCGCAGCTTCAGGGGAATCTCTGCAACATGGTCCAGGTCCCAGGGAACTACAAAAGACCTGAAGTGGTGGCTTTCGAATTGAGGTTGGGTCAATGGCAGAACCCTCTCCCTTCCCCCCACCAGATCTTACAGTAGTGACAAATTAGTCACTCCTGGGTTGGGGCAGCCACATGGGAGAGGCGGAGATCAGAGGTCTCTGGACTCCACATCAATCTTTTGGAGCTCCAGAAGATCAGGCTTGCATTGAAAGCATTCCTTCCTCTCTAAAATGGAAAGTGATGCAAGTGCTCACGGGCAACACTACCGCCATGTGTTACTGCAAAAAGCAGGGCAGAATGGGGTCGTGGAGTTTTCTCAAGAGGCTCTGCGTCTGTGGATGTGGCTGGAACATCAGGGCATAAGTATTTCAACATCTGGTGGGCTCGTTGAATGCCACAGCAGACAAACTCCGCTGTCGATGCATAGTCGATCATGAATGGCGTCTCCATAAGGAAGTGGAGCAAGACCTCTTTCAGCAGTGGGGAGAGCCTTGATTAGATTTGTTTGCCTCCACAGAAAATGCACAATGTCAACTGTTTTTGTGCGTGGAGTTTCCAAGGCAGAACTCGCTCAGAGACGCTTTTATGCTCAAATGCAGTGCAGGCCTCTTTACACCTTCCCGCCTACACCACTTCTGTCCAGAGTTCTGAAGATGACCGACTGGCCCCAAGTAATCCTTGTGGCTCGGAACTGGGCACGAAGAGTATGGTATCCAGAGCTACTGAGCATGGCTACTGATCCTTTGATCAGACTGCCCCTTCGGAGGATCTTCTGTATCAGCAGCAGGGGACGGTTCTCCACCGGAACCTGTCCAGTCTTCACATTTATGCTTGGAGATTGAGCAGTGGCAATTGACAGCTTTCGACCTCCGCCCGAAGACTGTGATGTTATTCTGACAGCCAGGTGTCCCTCCACCTAAACGTTATACGCCTGTCGTTGGAATAAATTTGTGGCATGGTGTACCAACAAATCTGTTGTTCCCCTTTCTGCACCCCTCTCTGAGGTTTTCTTGTTCATTCTTGTTTTGGTCCAGCAGGGCTCTGCTTTGGGCACTCTTAACCGTTACTTATCGGCCATTTCAGCATTTCTTAGGTTGCCAGACCAACCTTCCTTATTCAAGTTTCCCATCATTAGAAGGTTCCTTATGGGACTCACCCATTTGTTTCCTCTGACCTCGTTCGTTATGTCCCAGTGGGACTTGACCCTGGTCCTCACTTGCCTTATTTGTGCCCCTTTTGAGCCGCTGCACAATTGTCCCCTGCGGCTCCTAACAATCAAGACTGCTTTTCTTATTGCCATCACATCCGCTTGTAGAATAAGTGAGCTTTATGTTCTTTCTTCCAAGCCACCATTTTTGTCTGACCACCCTGACAAAAGTGGTGCTCCTTACAATGGCCTCCTCCTTCCTAAGGTTGTTACGCCTTTTCACATAGACCACTCCACCATCTGGATCCAAAAAGAGCATTGGGGTTCTACCTCAATTGTACTAAAGATTTTCAGGTGGACAATCAACTTTGTTGGATCCATGGGTGCGAAGAAAGGGAAGGTGGTGCAGAAGCATACCATCTCGCAATGGGTACTGCTGTACATCAAAATCTGATATGCTTTGGCAAAGAAGTAACCCCCTGAGGGATTGCGTACTCACTCCACCAGAGCAACTGCTGCCACCACAACATTAGCACGTGGAGTTCCTGTCCTGGATATCTGTCAGGCAGCAACGAGGGTACCCCTGCATATGTTCACTTAACATTACTGCCTGGACAGCCCGGTCAGCAGAGATGGCTTTTTTGGTTGTTCGGTCCTGCAGGACTTTTTAGTTTGGTGGTGGGCTGCAAACCAAGATCAAGGATGGTATTGCTTGAATATCTATTCTAAGGTGAGGAATCTGCAACTAGAAGTCTATCCGATGAACAAGTTATTTACCTTAGATAACATTTATCTGGTAGTCATATTCTAGTTGCAGATTTCTTACTGACCCCCACCCATCCTCTCCGCTTGCAAACTCACTTCTGGGGACATGGATTCCTCCTTCAGTTCCTTAGCTCTGGCACACCAATTTCAGTGTTTTTCATGACTCTGCTCTGCTGGCATGGAAAATTGTGACGTCCGCGCACCTGGGTGGCACCTATGTACGACCGTGACGCCATCACGGTGACCACGACACCAGCGACCGATGCGGAGTTGACCGGCACCACCTAAGGGCACACATGGGTACAGCTCGAAGAAAAATCTCTGGATCCAGTCTGATGCCTAGGGGACATTCTAAGCTAAGGAATCTGCAACTAGAATATGTCTCTACCAGATAAATCATTACTGAAGCTAAGTAACTTGTTTGATATTTCAACCCCCTACACTTATGAATGTGTCTGTGAGATCTGTACATAGTTACGCTACTAATGCATTCCACCTGCTGGCCATAGAGTGCTTATGTGTACCCAGTGCATCTTCACATCGCAGTGCTACCTCTTCAGCCTATGTCCAGTTTGTCAATGATTAAAGCCTGGCTATCTAGTGTGGAGGGTCTGGTCGGACCTCCACCGGCGTGTGATCAGAGGCTTAGCTACCTAAATCCTTGAATTTAGATGTGAGCTTGTGTCTCCTACTCTTTTATTGTAGGCCTAGGATGTATGCATCCCATGTACCAGGGATTTTTCTGTCTGTGCAATGCGCTAGGCTCCACAGTATCCTTTCCCAATATAACCTCAGGTGTGTGCATTCCCAGTGCATATGTACTATGTTCACATTGATCTGTTTGCAACGTGGGCATGTAGCGTTCATGGTGCCAAAGTATCTCTGTTAATGTTAAGGAGAGTGATGTATGCCCTATGCACCACATATAATTGTATTAACCTAAATCGCGTATTATATGGGATGGTTGTTGGGCTCTGAAAAATATTAGCCCACTCTTTATCTGTGCAGGGACGGGTGAAGTTCTGCTCCCATTCTGCGCATAGGGACTCAAGTGATGGTGCTGTGTGTGTCGGCAAACCACTGCACCAAATGTCAACCTGCCCCATATCATTGAGATATTGTATGATAAAGTGTGTAGGCGATTTGCTGGTAATCTTGCCCCACCACCGGCGTAGCACACCCACAATTGAGTCATGTAGCAAAAATTGCCCAGACATTAGACCTGTTGTCTCTGCCAGTGCCTCGTAAGTTAGCAGCGTCCCGTCTTCATACAGGTCTTCCACCATCATCACCCCCGCCGCTCTCCACAAGGCCAGTTCTGCCACAGTAGTAAATCGGCACCCTCGCGGCATGCCCTGCAATGTCAGGGCTGGCGCCTATGGCACCGTCGTGCCAGTGATGCGCAGGTTGCCCTGAAAAAAAGTGTGTGCCACCTGTATTAGTGGTGGCAAAGGCGCCGGAGGTCGATCTCGAGGGTGAAACAGTCTGAGCACGCTGTTGTGCATTCATGCCAGCAGCAAAGTGGCTGTGGTTGTGAGCTGCCTCACTGCTAACCATTGCACGACCCATTGGAGCTGGGACGCCAAATAATATTGTTGCCCCTCTGCACCTGGAATTTCCCCAGGTGAAGTTTCTAATGATCTGCTCCATTTCCCGGAAAAAGGAGGTGCGAATGTATACTGGCAAGTTCATAAAATAATAAAGTAGTCTGGGAGGGCTACCATTTTAAGTAGTGCCACCCTGCCTGCCACCGATAAGGGCAGTGTCTGTCAGAAATACCAGGAGATCATCCACATAGAGAGATGCAGCTTGTAATCCATCTCATAAAGGGTATACCCCAATCGGGCCCAAAAGGCATAGTTGGGCTGCTAGTGGCTCTACCACCTGTGAGAACAGTAGCGTATCAGCAGGTGTTAGAAATGGGGTCTTTGGTTGACAGTCGGGTTACCCCCTGTTCAAGCAAGGACCCTCACTCTAGTCAGGGTAAAAGAGAATCACCCTCAGCTAACCCCTGCTTACCCCTTTGGTAGCTTGGCAGAGCAGTAGGCTTAACTTCAGAGTGCTAGGTGTAAAGTATTTGTACCAACACACACAGTAACTTACTGAAAACACTACAAAATGACACAACACCAGTTTAGAAAAATAGGAAATATTTATCTAAACAAAACAAGACCAAAACAACAAAAATCCGACATACCCAAGTCAAGTTATGAATTTTTAGAGATTAAACTAAAAAATAGCGCTTAGAAACAAAGCGAAGGTTACGGCGTCAGGTGCAGGCGGCGTTACTGGATTCAGCAGCGGCGTCGGTCCGGAGACGTCCGAAGTAGATTTCTTTGGATTTCCACCAGCTTTACTTTCAAGGGCCCAGGGACTGGATAGGGCACCACTTGTCAGAGCAGGAGTCTCTCCAGAGACTCCAGGTGCAAGCAGACAGAAGTCTTTGCTGTCCCTGAGACTTCAAACAGGAGGCAAGCTCGAACTCAAGCCCTTTGAGATTTCTTCACAAGATGGAAGGCACACAAAGTCCAGTCTTTGCCCTCTTACTCTGGCAGAAGCAGCACTGCAGGAAAGCTCCACAAAGCACAGTCACAGGCAGGGCAGCACTTCTTCCTCAGCTATCAGGTCTTCTCCAGGCAGAGGTTCCTCTTGGTTCCAGAAGTGTTTCTTAAAGTCTGTAGATTTGGGTGCCCTTCTTATACCCATTTTAGTCTTTGAAGTCACCTTTCTTCAAAGGGGACTCACACCTACTTGTGAAATCCTGCCTTGCCCGGGCAAGGCCTCAGACACACACCAGGGGGTTGGAGCCGGCATTGTCAGAGGCAGGCACAGTCCTTTCAGATGAGAGTGACCACTCCACCCCTCCCTCCTAGCAGAGATGGCTAATCAGAAAATGCAGGTTACAACCCAGCCCCCTTTGTCTCACTGTCTAGTGCGAGGTGAAAAACAACCCATCTGTCAAACTGACCCAGACAGGAAATCCACAAACAAGGCAGAGTCACAGAATGGTTTAAGCAAGAAAATGCTCACTTTCTAAAAGTGCCATTTTCAAATGCACCATCTTAAAATCAACTTTACTAAAAGATGTATTTTTAAATTGAGTTCAGGGACCCCAAACTCCACATTTCCCTCTACTCTCTAGGGGAATCTACACTTCAATCATATTTAAAGGTAGCCCCCATGTTATCCTATGAGAGAGACCGGCCTTGCAACAGTGAAAAACGAAGTTGGCAGTATTTCACTGTCAGGACATATAAACCACATTACTATATGTACTACCTTATCCATACTCTGCACCCTGCCCTTGGGGCTACCTAGGGCCTACCTTAGGGGTGCCTTACATGTAAGAAAAGGGAAGGTTTAGGCCTGGCAAGTGGGTACACTTCCCAAGTCGAATTTATAGTGTAAAAATACACACACAGACACTGCAGTGGCAGGTCTGAGACATGATTACAGAGCTACTTATGTGGGTGGCACAACCAGTGCTGCAGGCCCACTAGTAGCATTTGATTTACAGGCCCTGGCACCTCTAGTGCACTTTACTAGGGGCTTACTAGTAAATCAAATATGCCAATCACGGATAAACCAATCACGTACACATTTTACAGAGAGAGCATAATCACTTTACACTGGTTAGCAGTGGTAAAGTGCTCAGAGTTCAAAAGCCAACAGCAACAGGTCAGAAAAATAGGAGGCAGGAAGCAAAAAGATTGAGGATGACCCTGCATAAGCAAAAAAGTCCAACAGCAGGCATCCCTGTTGGGTGCCTCTAGCCATGTTAACAGGTTCAGAGATTAGATGGCCTCCCCTAATCTAGCTGTGGGAGACATGTATAGTAGTTGTACAACTTTTTGGAAACAAAACCCAAACCTGTAGTGGGGGAGCACCTTGAACAAGTATTCCCATTCCAGAGAATTGAACTCCTGCTCCAAATCCAGGACTAGTCAGCCACCTTCTTGAAGCACATGCCATTAGCCGGAAAAAGCACTTCAAATTTAATGTATTCCTCGCTGGCACAAATCCATTTTGGTCTGGGTGTACCAGACCTGGGACCAGTGGAAACAAGCAATCTGCCAGTACTTTTGCCAGGATTTTTTAATCTGTGTTTAGGAGTGCCAGTGGTCGGTAAGAGTTCAAGACCATGAGGTCCTTATTTGCTTTTTGCAATGGTACGAGAAATGCTTCATTTAGAGTTTCTGGGAGTTTGGTAGCCTCCAGTGCCTCTGCATACAGTTAATGCAATCGAGGCGCCAGCAGATGGGTATATGTCTTGTGAAACTCTGCCAGGCCTGGTGTCTTACTTGTCGCCAGTGATCTTATTGCTTTGCGTATTTCGCAGATTGTAATCGGGGCATCTAGTTCCTCTCTTTATTCTCCCGGGATGGAGGGAAGGGGTACACCCAACAGACATGATGCATGATCCTCTGAAGTAGCCACCAGTTCTGAACAGTAGACTGTGGTATATCTTAGTCGGCTCACAATGGACCTTGCGCTGTGTGTATAAACGGTCTAATGCGGTATCGATCACACTATTAGAATCGCTTCCAGTGAATCATACTGTGAGGCTCCAGCGCAAGAAGGTTTGAGAAGTGACCGTAAGAATGGCACCTGTTCCATATTAGGAACATATACACTGCCAAGTAATGTCAGCTGTCTAACCTACCCTTGGCAAACACATAGCGGCCCTCTGGATCCGCGACCACATCCTCATAGGCGAATGGGGTGCCTCGTTTAATCCAAATAAGCACCCTTTGACTGTAATGGGAGTACCCAGTGGCGTAAACCTGCCCTCCACAAGGTTTCTGTAATTTAGTAGCTTCTTGTTGTGCGAGGTGTGATTCCTGCAAAAAGGCTATATCCACAAGGTGACGCCAGAGGTATGAATAAATGCCATATCTACGCTTTGGGTTGTGGATCCCTGTGTGGATCCGTCTGACATTCCAAGTCAATGTTTTTAGTGTTGCTGTGCTGGAACCAGTGAGGGTTGGGGGTGGCTCCCTGCAGTGCACTACATACCGTACAGCAGTACATGTTGACGTATCTAGGGAAGGTGTTCGATATGCCCGTGATGATGCTGAGTGTGAATGACATGCGATATGTTTAGGTGACCTTTTTTAGTTCATTTCTCCTCTGTGGCTGTCTTGTGTCTTTGGAGGGGGGGGGTGGGGTTTAGATTGTGTAAGCCAGCCAGCAACTCTGGTGGTGGAAGTGGTATTCTATTAGAATTAGCATGGCAGATTTAAATTGGGATGCTAAATGGCAACATTTTCGTTTTTTGATGCAGATAGAGAAAGAAGGTAAATGGAGGTGCTTTAGTTATATGCAGGTCCACTGGAATTATATGGCAGGAAAGGATGAAATTATGAGGCATGGTTGACCAATTGATGTGTCAAGAAAAGTCCAGTTGTGAATTTACAATGCCAATAGCTGTAACTCGAGCAAATGCAAGGCCTATTGCATTGTAAATGCTTGTTGGATCTTCGTTGTTTCGTTGTTTTGTTCATTCAGTTATTCTCCATTTTTATAAATTTGAGTGGGGTTTTTATTGTGTTATGTGTTCATTTTTTTTTTTAACTGTTTTGGTACTTGTTTACACATTTTCTCAAGCTAAGCCTGTCTGCTTTGTGCCATTTTTACTATGGGTTATGCTTGGGTTTAAAGTGTTGAAACCCTTACTGGGCCTAACAAGAATATCAACCATGTAATTTGTGATGGACTACCACCAACCCCAACTAATAATGCTGAGCTGAGTATTTTATCTTTCTCTGGTGTAGAGGCCAAGTAGGTAATCTAAGTCTCAAGTAACTTCAGCTCCAGTGGAATTCTTTACTTAAGAAAATGACTGCTTCATTAATATTATTTTCACCTGTGAACGAACATTTAGTCAACGTTGACGGTTGATGCTTAATTAGCATTGACTGGCAATATTTCTGAAAATGTAAGTAAAATTCCTGTAGTTTTTAAATATTTTTATTTCATCACAACTGTACTCAAATAATTGTCTGTTGAAATAGTATATATGGTACATTTTCCCCGTTACTTCTATCTTCTTTTGTACATAAAGCACTCTCCTAGCCATGTAGGTTTCATCCATGCTATATAAAACCACACGACAAATAATTCACTAAATGCTTCTCTCCATATCCCTATGAGACCTTGCAACAGGTGTTTTCTATCATTTGTAGTGGGAGAGGGAAATACATTGTACTTTTATTCATCAGTCTGACAGTGGATGTGGCACACCTCAAGGGGATGGAGGATGGAGTTGATCTTTGTGTTCCCCTTCTTCATTAATTTGCTTCAAATGGGAAGCACACTGAAAAAAACAACATTTTCTTGTATGAGGCCTCCAAGCCATCACATGTAGTAGAGTTCTCCCTGCGCTTAAACAAATGAGCTTAGTTTTTTGACAGTGTGGTACATGACCTAAGGTTGCGCCTCCCTTCAACAGATGTTATTTTGTCACTGTTCTCATAGTGATCCTGTTCATTAGAACTCCTGACCTCTTAATCTCTTGCATCTTCTTGGTTTCCCTAATCAGTATGAGAAAAGAGACCCACCTGCGGACATTTGTTTTTCAAACGGTCTGTCAGATAGTGTCACTCCATCTCCCGTAGTGAGCTAAAATGTGGAGTGATTGTCTTTATATAAGAATACAATCTGCGTCAGTTTAAAACATCCTTTATATCTCTGGTGGCTTACCAAAATGCAAGTTCAGATTTTAACTGATAAGCTGCTACTATGCATTTTGGGAACAAGAGGGATGGTGTGTATCACAGCATTCACATATGAAGGACAGGGAAACCTCTTCCTGAGCATTGGTGCTCAATATGTCCTTGGCAGGGACGCACAATGAACAGGCTTTCTTTCAAGATTGATCTCTACCCACAACTGGGAGCTAAAGTGGGAATTGGATGTTCTCTTACAGATATTCTCCCTTTTGAGGTCACTCAGTTTATAAGCTTAACTCCAGTGTTTATCACAAGGGTGATAGCCATAGATCCCAGGAATTTCCCACCTGTGAGTTCAGATACATTGGCCCTCATTACAAGTCTGGTTGGCGGTGAAGATGCCACATCCGCGCTGCTACCTCCAGAGCGGTCAGACCGCCGGGCCAGAGATCAGCATCTCCAACCCTGCAGTCCACTGAAGACTGACAGCGGTATTACGAGCCTCCTTTCCGCCACGGCTTTCGCGGCATTATCAATGCCACGAAAATTCCTTTCCTTTCACCAGCAGACTCCTCCTCCCCAACCCCCCCCAGCAAGTACAGTACCCCCACGACTCCCCCTTCCATGTCGGCACCCCCCCTCTCCCACCCTCCCCATGTGCACACACCCTGCATACAGTCTTTTACCAACACTTACATACACTCCTTCACTCACATGCATACATACACTCCTTCACTCACACATATACATACTCATTCACTTGCACCAATAGACACACTTTCACACAGACATTCCAACACGCACTCCAACAATCATACAACTATTCAAAAACCTATTCACACACCCATAGACACATGCATTCATACATGCATGGATACTTACACTCACACACGCAGACAACACCCACTCACAATACTCACGCTCTTCCTGCTAAGCCCCCGCACCCTGTACTCAGAGCCCCATCCCTCCCGGCAGACAAGCACACTCCCCCCCACACAGGCACACATTCACAACACCCAACCCCACCCCCACCCCCACATGCATACAAACATCCACGCACGCACACACACACACACACACACACACACACACACACAAAGCCCCCCTCCTCTGTCGGATGATCACCTTACCAGTTGCGTCGAGGTGGTCGCCCGGAAGGGAACAGGTCCTGGCGCTTCCATCAGCACCCTGCCAACAGGACACCACCACGCCGAATTTCAAATCAAAATCTGGCGGGCGGAGTCCTGTTGGCATTGCAGTGACCGTGGTGGAAGTGCATTTTCACCACCGACCACCAGTACAACTGCTGGCGGTTTTCTGCCCAAAGACTGGCGGAAAGCTGCCAGCAGTCATAATATGGCAGTATGCAGACCGCCGGTTCTGGCGGTCTTCTGGCGGCCACTTGCATGGCGGTCGGCAGTATACACCGCCGAACTCGTAATCACCACTATTGTCTTTCAAGGTAACACCATGTGGTAATAGTGATAAATCTCGAAACTTTAACATCTAATCTCAATTTTTCCTTGGACCTGCAAGTGTTTCATTTGGGACAGTATTAAATAAGGGTAACTTCTTGTTGCTGACAATTGTTTCAGTATTAAAACCCCTGCTTGCAGTTGACGGATGATATGAAAAAGCAGACATGCAGTTGAGATTAGATCCCAGTTTGAGTAAGAAACTTTTCTGGGGAAAATAAAACACCCTACACGAGAATAAGCCTCCTTCCTCCAATTTTAGACTCCAACTGTAACTTTCCAGAGTTGCCATTCTACACTCCAAGTAACATTTTAAAGAATATTTCATATTCAGTCCACAAATCGTGTATGCATTTGTTCATTGTATACAGAAACCTAATCTCCCCTTACTTGTTACATCTGGGCATTTTACATCTTTTACACGGTTGGTCAGATCTCACATAATTGCGCCATCCACTTTCTCAGACCTCCCTTATTCTCTGCACCTTTTTTTGGCCTTCCCCACCACACCAGACACATTTTAGGTTAGGCTTTCGCATTGTTAAAACCTCAAATGATACCATTCCCACAGCAACTTGGGTAATGTGTGCGTATGTCGTCTTTCCGAGCCCTTGGGCCAGATCCTGAATACTTGAGATAACCATTGAATAGATATATTTAGGGTCTCATAGAATTCACAAACTGTGACAGTGTTATTAAGGAGACTTATATGTTCATTTACTCTCACTGACATTATTCTTTGTCTAATGAATGTAGTCATCATTGCCATAGGTTTTATTAACGTTTGGCCTTTCCTATTAAAACAATCGTCCATGAATTCAGTTACACACATCACTGGTAATGCTAATACCAAATTGTGAAAAAAGTTGATGCAGGATGCGTAGTTGATGGCAACAAGATTTAGTGATCGCCACAATTTTATTTTCTTATAAGCTTAATTAAGTAGCTAGTAACATAACCACGTATCTCACAGAGGCCAACTGGATCAGTATAACTTCTCATTGACAGTCACCAAAAGGAAGATTCCGTGTAGTTAGGCATAATTTCGACGTTTGATGGATTTAAATATAGAAAAGGATCAGTCATCCATGTGCAAACGACATTAAGGGTGGGGGCTAAACCAGAGTAAAGGCTTAAAGAAATCATCCTTGAGGTTGATGGATTGTCTTCAGCATATAAATAGATATGACATTAATTGCTGAAATAGTGTCAGAGGTTTCATATAAAGATGAAATATTAGTGGCGATGGGGTGGAGCTTTAAGGGGCTTGCCAACAGAAGGATCTGTGATGGGTGAAAAGGAACCAATCTACTTTTTTTGGTCTCTGTTCATAATAAATGATTCAATGATTCGATCCATTAAAAGGTAGTAACTGATAGGGTGTGATTCTCTGGACGTTGTACAAGAGTCTATGGTCAATGGTATTAAAGGCTTCATAGAGGTCTAATAAGACTACTACTCCGGAGCTGCCACCTTCATATGGATGTTGTCAGTAGTTGATTTGATTACTAATTCAGAACCTATGCCAACCTGGCTTCAGAGTCCATAACCAAATCATCCCGTTATAGTAAAAATTTCGACCTGGGTACTGACTACTTTTAGCTAAACATGAGTTTAGCTAAATATTACAATAAGGTGATAGGCTGATAATTTACAGGGATGTCCGAGTGTAGTTTCTTTTTTTTTTTTTAATAATGGTGTGCATTATCCTAGACTTGAAAGTATTGTTAACTATTTAAGCCTTATGCATTTTATACTTCCACAGGAATGCAATGCTCCTTTTAGTAACCTCATGCCAACTGTAATGTCATCAAAAATTATTGAAGAATACTTCTGTCAACCATCAAATATGTTATTTTCTTTAAAACCCAGGTATCCTGTTCAAATAAACTTCGTTCTACGAGCCAGGCTAAAGAAAGTGTTTAAATCCATATGTCATATTGGAGCAAATACCCTCGTAACAAACTGCAGCCAGGAGAACTGAAATGTACTGGATGATTTTTCAGTACTGGTGTACCCTTTTGCCTCGCAATGTAGTCTTACATGAGGATAGGTTGATTAAAGAATTGATGTAGTGAAAATCCTAGAATTTTCCAGGCATGTGATAATGTCAGTGACGTTTGTGGGACGATGATGATGAGGCCAGTTTAATATTATCTTTTTGGAACGACAAAGGCAATCAACTGTATATTGAGTCAAATACCACATAATCTATTTCATTCCTCTAACACTCCCTCCCTTGTTTTGAGTCATTCTGCCCCTCCTCAATCACTTTAGCTCGTCAGGAGCAGCATGTAAAAGAGGAGGAGAGTTATGTGAAAGGTCTATTTATGGGCTTCAGTCTTTTAATTCTAGTTTGCAGTTGTTTTGTTCGAAGATTCTTTAAAGGTACTGCAAGAGTGGCAATTAAAGGGTTTGATGCATAATGGACATCCCTAAAGACTACTAGGATGAAAAGTTAGGCGGAGCTCCTTCTTAAAGTTGGTAATGTCCTTCTTGTTTACATAAACGTATCTTCTTACACTTGAGCACCAATTCAGGTTCAGAGTATCCTGTCGGAGAAATTGGGCAGCCCATTGTCTGAAGAAATGTGATCTATAGGTACCGGGTATTAAAAAAAGATTTCATATCCACCTTTTCAAAAGGTGGATTTGAAAGAGTCTAGGATTCAAATCCACTGACAAACATTAACTTGTGGCTTTTTGATCTGTTTCCCCTTTCGTGCCTCCCACCTCTCATAAACCCACACCATCTCTTACAAGGCACATTTCAACACCTTTAAAATATTTGCATTTGCCAATATACCCTTTTCCTTTTTTGTGCAAACACTCTTTTCAATTAAACACTCACTTCAATTAGTCTGACTGTGGGTACATACACAGATAAATCATAAGCTGAATACCATAGTCATTTGATAGTGTCTGCCTGCACTACAAGTGATAACAGTTTACCAGCCCAAACCTTTTACAAAACTGCGTAGACATCTGCATTTGACGTCTCTTCAATGTCCTTCGCTTTTCCTTCACATATTTTAAAGTTTGCTCAACATGTTTTGCAAACATAGCTCTTCCTCTGAAAAATTCCCCTTCAGTCAGATTTCTTTAAGCACTTCGGTACTGCAGATTCTTAGAAAGGAGAACTTGCAGTTAGTTTACATTAAGACAGTGCTTTCTCCCTTTAAGTAAGAAGAAATTAATACTTCTTAATAGACAAAGTACATAAAGTTATTAATTGGTAAAACAAGATGCTGAGTAGGACAAATTGAGAGAAATTCTGGTTACATATGGATACTCTAAGCATATCCGTGGAAGATTGTTAACTCCTGGGCCCATTATAAAAAGAAATGTGGATGTGTTGCACACGTCTACATAAAGTACACCATTCCCACTACATAAGTATATCACTCTTTCTAGTGAAAAATCCATGTGATAGTTCATGCAGTTATCGCATTATGTGCTGCTGGTTTCAACTAACCTCTTTCTGTAAAATATCTACAGACAGATTTGCACTTGAATAGAAGTTAATTCGTAAGTCTGCCTTGAAAATGTTTTATATTTTGCCACAAATATTTCAAAGATACCAATCTGTATAGTCATCTTTGTTCATGAATCTGAACGTGATTTGAGCCTGAATAGTCCTTGCCACATTTTACAGAAACTGATAAGGATTGGGCTTTCCGTAGATTAGCCTTAATGGTGTATAATACCGTTACTACATTGTATTGTATTGTATTGTATAATATATTTATACAATTATTAAATATGCGGGTTGCTCTTAATTAGAAAAGATCTTAGTAGATTATTCCTGCTGATCCATGTTTCTTGACCATTATGTGCACAAATTGATGGTATTTGAACATCTGGTACCATAACGTCATGTAATAAACACTGATACTTCTTTGAGCCAGAGAAGGCTCTACAGGGAGCACTGACCCAAAAGAATTGCCTCTGCCAGCATAGAAATAATGCATGATGCCAGTATTAGGTGTTTTTAGATTTATGTTGTTGGAAGTTTTATATCCTGAACCCATAAAATGACTTTACAGAATTTGATTTGTGCATGTCGACAGCTAAACCATACTCCTGCTCTTCTGTACCCACTTGTCTGTCTTGTTAAAAAAGGCTCCTTAGTTTTGCCTGATAAGTGTGGGAAATATCTGCCTAGAAATGGAATTGTCTGTAAAGCCTTGGATTTGACTCTTAGTAAGTCAGAGGGTTAATCTTAAAAGATGCTTAATACAGTCCTGAATGAAAATAAAATTAATCACTGTATCAGAAAGAGACCAAGTCATAGATTGTTATGATCTGCTTTCTAAGGTTGTCTTAAATTACGAAATCTGAGAGTGTAATATAAATCTGTATTAGCCACAAACACTTGCTTAGCATTGATAACTGCTTGCCCTCTTTTCTAGTGTCCTTATATGATGAGGAAAGGAAGGAAGTGTGGCTGTTTTTGTCACCACCCCCCCCCCCTATAGATGGCCATATATGGCACACACACACACAGTGTGTGTGTGTTTGAGGGAATGGTTGGGCATTATCATTTCATGTCCTATCAGTCTATTTTGAGTGGCCATTGCTCTCAGTAGTAGAGGCATGGCAGATGAGGAGTCACTATTGGCGAGTTGCATCCTGTAAAGTACAGCTTGCTAGTAAAGTATTCAAGAATACTATTTGTATCTCACTCCCTACCCTCAAATCATCAGTGAAGGAATTTGGGTAAAACAATTATCAATTGTTTGTGATGTACAGTATGAGCATAGCCTACCACAAAAATACAGAATACATGGATATATAGACATTTTTATACCATTTATGCCCAATAAGAGAAGATGCAAAATTCTGCCACATCTTCAGCAGGTAGTAGTTTCCTTAAGTGGTGCCTCTGAATGTCTGTCTCTAAAGCACTGCTCCTTTCCAGCTAGATTAATTCACAAACATACCTATTGTACAGTGAAATTCAAACCGCAAAGCCAGAAGATTAATTTCAACAATCTGTTAGTCGAGTTTGTAGTTTGTGGCCTGCAGTTAATTCAGATGCTTGAACCTTCCAAAAAATTCAGGCTGCCTGGTCTGAAGAAAAAATGCTATTCTCAGTCGCTTTCAGCAACCCAGAACGGGGACACATGCCGGTCATACTGATTAATTAACACTTTATTAGACATCCCCAGTATGGGCATGTTAGTTACTCCTCTTGTGTACCAGAGAATGTCTCTCAGAGGCTTTCTTGTGTGAGTCAAAGGTTTGCAGAAAAACCAACACGCGTTGGCAATGCCAGTAAGTCTGGCTTTAAAGCAATATTGTAGTGTGAAGGAATACAACTAGATAGCATGGGAGTGTATATGCATTTGTGTGGAATCAAAGAATTGTAGATTAATATTGGGGTGTGTTAAAAGGTCGTTGACAGTTGAACTGTCAAGCCAGACTTAAAAATCCATATAAGTTGAAGAACTGCCCTCTTCCCATCTGTGCTGTTAGAGTAAAACACCATAAATGATCTAGTTATCTAAGAGACTTTAATTGCATTACTGTTTCATGTGTGTGCCCCTGAAAGTTCAAGTTCAGGCAGCTGAATAAATAAATAAAATGATCACAGCTTTGTAGAGGGCAATTGCTTTTTTTGTGGAAGCACACGACTTCTGCCCAATCAAAACCTGTGCTGTTAGATCCCAAAATGTGGATGCAGTCAAAGACCCTCTTGTAGTGATTCTCATATAATTGTCATGCGACAGCTGTGCTGTAAAGCAAGACCATAAAAAATTGTTCTGGTACAGTCTTTCTGTTTAGGTAAAGCAAGGGTTCAAAAATAAAGATTAACAAATTAACCAGAATTTTAATTCGGGGACACATCTTCGGGTGATGGAAGTAAGCTATTATTGGTCTTCAAAGAAAATACTGTTGAAACATTTTGGGCATCACTTATTTTTGAAGTAGTTTTAGTTCGTATTTTAACTAAAAGTTGGAAGTATGTTGTTTTTTTAATTTGTAAAGACTTAATATACGTAGACCACCTCTAGATTCGTTTAGGCCTCAAAACCTATTGTTTCCTATGGCTAATTAAATTGCCTGCCTAAGTAAATTTAAAGTTCAAAAATAAGTATATGGGCTTCCTTAAGATTATGAGGGATCCCCAAGTTTAAGCATTATGTGTAAGTTTTACTAAGTGCTTGTGGTCACTCTGAAATGTATCCCGAGTTGCGCTGAAGTGATCAAAGATCATTTACACACATATTTGCTTTTCTGAGTCTGAGGCCATGAATTTACACATGGATTTCCACTTTTTGTACTAGTATGACAGACTTTTTAGTGTGATTAAACCTGCGCACAGGGACAGACCTGATGTGTATCTCTGTTGGCACTTATGCCAAAGTAGTAAATGCCCACGAAGTCACAAGTTAGTTTGTAATTGTGGGCTTCCTGCAGACACATTCCTACCCCGAGAATGGTCAAAGATTTACTCCTAAATTGATGGGCTAGGTTGGGTGGTTATTTTGTGTGTGACTGAGAAGTAACCAGTATCACAGGAAAAAAGTAATGTAATTCATGATCATATTTCTGTGTGCATAAATGTATTAAGGCATAGGTTTTCAAGCAGGGTTATGAAATAAGTTGATAATTCCAAAAAGGCATGAAGTTTGGCACAAAGTATTGGATGCGTCTAAGAGTACATTTCTGCATCGTAATAATAGGGTACCGGGTGACTTAAATAAAAACAAAACGGGCCATTCAGTGTATGAGACCATTCTAATTTTATCACACGCAATAACACTAATGTGCAACTGTAATTTCCAAATACGAAAATAGTCAGTCATAGATATTTTAATTTGTATAAAGAAGAGCAACATTGAAAAGCATTTAAGGGGTCAAGGATAGGTTTCCGACTGACTGAAATACATATTTCCATGCCTGCTGACAGCAGGAAAAAAGCTGTAGTTCAGTCTGCTTGGTAAACAGGTTGATTAAGGCTAGAGCCAAGAGCCCCTTTGCGGGTAGTAGGCGCTTTAGAAATGTAGTCAGCCAGCTTTTACTCAGCTCTTAAACACATGTCTTTGAGAATATGACGGCTGTTCGCCATATCCCATTACCACTCATGCATACGAGTTTGGAGTATGTCCTAGGGCAAACAGTACTTTGTGATAGAGTGCTAAAATCCTGCTAGAGAATGTACTCACAAACGATGCTCAGGGTCGTCTTCAACATGGATATGGTTCTCTCTCCCTCCCATCCTCAGGACACTTTCCTTCCACATGTGGAGTGCGGCACAGTGACTCTGATTGGGGCGACCACGGAGAACCCTTCCTTCCAGGTCAACACCGCCCTACTCAGCCGGTGCCGGGTTATCGTTCTCGAGAAGCTCTCCGTGGAGGCGATGGAAGCTATTTTGATGAGAGCTGTCCACTCCTTGGGGATCCGAGTTCTAGACCGAGATGGGCACTCTGACGCAGAGGATGGCAACAGCAGTGCTGAGTAAGTGATACACCGTAGAGCAGCGGTGGCAAGTTGACAAAGGGAGATGAGGGGTTGGAGGGGGGGGTGTTCAAGTCGGGTGAGGTGGAGCTGACACAGTTGTCGAAATGGCAAGTACGCATACTCGGGGCTTAAGCAAGTTTTACAGCTATCTGTTTTCATCCAGGCTTGATACTGTGTGTGCTCCGTGTCGGAATCCGCGGTGAAACCATTAGAAATGATCTGCTGCGGTCTGTATCAAATGATAAATTGACAAATTCCCCACAAGATTATTTCCCTCAGATAAAGTGTTTATTTTGGTTCTTTATATATATATCCTCTCCAGTTGGCAGCATTGGTTGGCCAGTTGCTTCTATCCTTGCTTAACCCACCCAAGTCTTTACGACATTATGCTTTATAATTGATTTAAATGAAATTATTTTTTAGACCACTTTCGCCCCTGGTATTTGTTTTCTAGCTCACAAAGCGCGCCGATTCGCTGCTGCGGGGGGTGCATAACACTAGTCTTTCATCCTAACGCAGAAGCACAGCTGCCCGTGTTCTCGTTCAAGCTCTTGCCGAGTCAAGTGCCGGAGACGACTTTCCAAGTAGGATTAGGCTTCCACTTGCAGAATTAGGGCTTTGAGTGACTTTTTTCCCCTGTGACCTGCTGAACCTTAATTTCTGTTGTGTAAATGCCCTGGATACCGTGGTTAATATTTGAAGAGAATGGGCGCCTTATTGACTAGCTGGCATATGATTTATGGAAATGTAGTGTTCCAGTTTTTCTTTTTTCTGCCTGTGTTTTTGAAGATGCACTTTAACGTTTATGTATTCTGACAAAAGTGGCTAGTTTCCTTTTGATCCTTTTCTTTGTCTTTTTACAAGTCATTAATTGTAAAATAATAAATCACCTTTGGCTTATATTGCCTTTCCATGTATGTTCCAAAACCCAGCCTCAATTAACATCACATCCACGTTATAGCTCGCAGCCTTCACTCACCATTTGGATAGGGGAGAATGCAATTGAAGCCTAGGGCCATTGTAAGCACCAAAGCTGCAAGAAAATAAAATAAATCTGTATGCTTAGCCACATTTTCAAAGAGAACAATCAAATTGTGACATAATGAAGAGTGCTTTGTTTTGATGGATAGTTCCAGCTGCAGATTCCTCACCTGTGAATCTCCCCAGGTGCTGTACTGTATTTGGAAACTGTTGCAGCAGCTCCTGTGTGCTGTCGTGTGACGCCATTGACCTCCATTGTGGCTGCTTTCCACCCCTGGTCATGAAGATATGAAGCAGCATAAGGTCGCCATGCCTGCATTCCGATGTTGCACACTCTTTTCACGCTGGAATGTGCAGATCCAGAATTGTGCTCAGAACGTTTTCAGATTTAGACTGAATTTTCAAATTCTTAGGTTGCCATGTTTAGAGATGTTGTATCCAAAGTTGGTGGGGTTCATGTCATTCTGCATGTTTGAAGCAGATGTTGCTAACGAATCCTCAAGATTTTTGTTTACGACGCCTCTTGGCCAAGCATGTTTTCATGTCGTGCGACAAGTTTTTTTGATACGCCTGAACGCTATTGGGTAAGAGGTGCCGAGTTCTTTGCTTTTGAAGACTCAAGTAAGGTTGGCAGAGATCACCCTCTTCAGGTGGGTAAGGGGAATTTGAAAGACTGATCCAAAGTCAGGTTGAGGAAGAAGCACAAGATGCACACCTGAAGCTGCTCAGAGTCCAGACGCTCCCTTTGGAGGTCACTCATTCGTCAGTCATGGCACCCATGCTTGGTCTTTGGTGTCAGACTCGAACTCTATGCCAAACTTGGATCTGATGTGACAGAGTTCCCTGGGCCATCGGCAACTCTGCAGCAGTTTGTGGCCTTTAAGGATGCATTGATTCACATTTTAAAGGCATTCCGACTTCGTCTTATGAGCCTTTCAACCTTGTGGATCCATCGTGGCCATCAGTCCAACTTCTGATTGTCGGCCATTTCTCAGTGCAGACTGATTGTGAACAGTGTCAGCTGATTCTGCTAACTGTATTGGTCTGGCCTCCACGTCACAGGTCCTAACTCTTGGGCCTCTGTCACCTAAGGCTCGGGCATTGACTGCTCTCGGTCTACTGTCTGCTCCTGTCCTGGATCTGGAACCATCTTCAGTTTGAGCCTTTCCAATTGTGAGTTACATGATTACTGAAACAAATGTGGCAGGTGATAGGGCCCCTTGGTTTTGGCAGTAGTCTTCTGGAAGAATTTTGAGCCAGATTGGGATAGTATTCAAGGCCTCCTAAATGTCCCATGTGATGAAGATGACTGAGGAGGTAGATTATTTGCTGTAATCTTATTAAATCGTTGTTCGCCTTTAGCTCTATTTGCGAAATGCCAGTGGCTAGGCTATCTCGGAAGTCCTCCCTGGGTTCCCCTACAAAGGAAAGTGCTGTCCTTGTGGTAATTGTTCACAAAGGTGCAAAATGCCTGGGATGACCACTCTTTACAGAAGTAACCATAGCTTACCTCCTCACACACCTTTTGCAATTTAGGCGCTCAACCTCTGAGTCCTCGTTGCCCTTCAGTGACACCTTGACTCACTCCTGGCTGCTTGGTCCAAACTGTTTTCAGTTCTGGATAAGAGTTAGTCCATTGCGAGATCTCACAGTTCAGTGCCAGGCCATACAAACTATTTTTGATTCAACATCCAACTCCAGAAAGCTTTGTGGCAGAGGTGTCAAAAGTAAAGTAAATCCATATTCTTCTCCTCCCTCTCAGAAGGTCAAATACAATAACTGTTACCTGCAAAAACGTCATTTCTTCTACTTGTTTGGCATTGAGCTCCTAGAATAATTATTTTCTCCTGGAGTGTTACACTCGTGCCCTTTGGGACCTAGCACACACATATTATGGGGGTTTCTAGAAGAGATGTACACAATGGCTTTATTCAAACAGTACATGATGGTCAAGATGCTGCAAAGTATGGTACAAGTCCTCTTTGGAATCTAGATGCTATGGGTACCAGCATCATGGACACAGTGCCTGGATGCATATCACTGGATCCTCAGGGGATGTCCTGGCTACCTTATTGACATGTCATTTGCCTCATCTTGGCTTTGCGACGAGAAGGTTGATTCAGTCATGGAGAAATGACAGCAGAGCTCCAGCCCCCTCTTTGGGGGCTACTTTCCTCTGCTCCCCTGTTCCATTAACAATACAAGATATTCATGAGATAATCGAGGGTTCTCCAACATTGTCAGTGGCAACCTGTAAAGCAGCCCAATCAGACTTTTCATCATGGCAGAGGTAGAGGAGTTTCAAAGGACAAGGTAAACAATTGCTGTAGTCCTCTTTGCCTGACACTGCTGCCAAACCTCTTTAGATCGCCGTCCAGTTCCATGCTGAGACTGGTAAGAAGTAAAATTCAACACTGTCTGCCTTACTAGTTTTGCAGTCTTTCCCTTTCTGGAAATACCTCTGCACATCTCCCCAGTTAACTCTAAAATGATGTTGTATCGCACCACGGTTTTGTCATTGAAAGTGATGATGTAGATTGCTAATAAGGTGATTGAACTGGAACCAGAGACCAAGAAAGCACTTTGGTGTTATTCCCAGGACATTCTGATCCCCAGGTTGCTTTCATGATGAAGACTGTTTGTAGATATCAAACTCTAGAACTCCTCAAAAAGAAGACATTTAAAATGATGACACTGGTTCAGGTTCTGCAGGTCTTGAATCTCAATGACTCTATGGTGTCCTTAAACCTGCAGGAAGCATACGTTCATGTGCAGATAGCACTCAACTTTGGGGTGTTATCACACCACCTCCTATTTACAGTAATGCCCTTTGGCCTAATAGCTGCTCCTCAGGTATTCACAAAGTTCCTGTTGATGGTTGTGGCACATCTTGCCAGGTCCTGGATACAGGTAGGCTCAGGTGCCTGACTTCAAAAGGTGGGCTTGCTGTGCCTTCCTTCAAACCACCCTCAGATAACTGTATCAGTTCTGTTTAACGTTGGGTTTTCTATCAACAAACCCAAATTCCAACTCCAGCTGGTGCAAAGGATTTCCTATATCGGGCTTTTCTGGACAGTTTACCCTCAGGGCCTTCCCAACTGTGCAACATGTCTGGGATTTCAAGCTATGTTTCAGGTGATTCGGGCAGGAGCATTTGTTCTGCCAGTGATGATTCTGAGGCTGCTTTGGCTGTCGGAATCGTGCATCCTGCTCGTGCTTCACGCCCTTTGGCCCAATGTGGACCATTTCTTGGCATTTACAGCTTCAGTGGGTGCAGGACTGGGAAAGACTTTTAGAGAGAATCCGCATCATCATGTTTAAAGATTGATCACAGGCAAGGTGTTTTCCTTGCGCTCTCAAGATTTTAAGGTTGTGACTGGTGTATTTCTGGGGTGGAGAGGTCACCTGGATAAGGTGGAAATGAGGTCTCTGTTCCCAGCTGGATCAGTGCCATCTTATAAATGTTCTGGAGCTGGGAGCGATTCGCCTGACCCTAAAAACCTTTATGCCTTTCATCCTGGGCAGATAGATATGTATTCTGATGGATAACACCACTGCCAACAAATAGTACAGAATTGGTCTTGTCCTCGAGGCACTGAGCTACCATCTGAGATGACTGATGTAATTTTGGCTTCCTGCTTCATTTCTCCTGAAAGTATTGACTTTCTTTTGTGTTGCGCAGTCCATCATGTTTCTTACATTCTTTCATCCGCAACATGCATTGCAAGAAGAGGAGTGTTGGGATAGAAATGTAGCATTCTCATAGATGTGTACCCCCGCCCCAAGTGCTTCAGCTTCAGTGATATCTGGATCCTAGGTAATGTTTTTTTTGTCGTGAGTGAACATGGATTATACGTAACTGACAGGAAGAGGCTACGTACATAACCATTTGGAGCCCTGTAGTGTTCTTGTCCCATGCAATAGGCCCACCCACACATGTGGGATACCGCATCTTCAGACGAAGAGTAGAAATATTGAATGGTAAGATGCCATTTGCCTAAAGTTCTTGCGTTTTCTGTCACATATGACTTTTTCTTTTCACACCTGTTTTTTTACTTTTACAGGATATTCTGGGTAAATACAATGTGCAGGTTTCGTGTCAGCCACATCTCAGTGGATTCCCGTCGCTCTAATTTTCAGAAATGTGTGGGGTTAGTAGGGTCTTCTGGGTGCCTGCCAACCTTGGTCACAAATGCTGCAGTCATTCCCCCCTGGAATCTCTTCCATCAAAACCATCCGCTGGTATCTAGTCTGTGTATCCCTGCTCGAACCCATGGGCAACCCTCCCACATCTGATAACCACGCATCCAGAAGACCTGAGGGAACACAGATTTGGGTCAAGCCTTGAAAGGGAATTGTTGCAGCTTGAAAGACTGGAGGGAATTGTCATGTTTGGAGGGAAACAATGCTACAAATCTCTGATTCCCGCAGCAACCAGTCAGGGTGAGGGAGCTCTGGCACCCACAGATAGAAGTCTTAGGTTGTGTAGATGTTAAAATAGATGGTTGTGGTATGTCCTCTAAACTGGTATTTTGCTTGCACCGTCTTTCCAATTATCCTAAGTGCACTGCACCCGGTTTATTGACTGTGGATACCTTTATCCCATTAAAAACCCATACATGTCTTAATCCTCCTTGCTCAGGCGCCCTCAAGGAAGAAATTTAGGAGGTCAAGCCTTGGCAGGGATATGTTTCTGGACAAGCGACACGGGAAGGAGTTACCATGTTCTGGGGAACCGTTTCTGAACATCTGACAAACGTCTTGGTCAGAAAGTTTTAGTGGCAAGCCAGTCGGGGCAAATTATGTCTGATGTATACCAATAAACTCCTTAGTTCATTCAGAATTTAAACAAAAATTTATATATTGTTTTAATACTTTTCGTATTGTTCGGTTAGTTCATATAGTCCGAATTTGATGTGTTATCTAATGAACGGTACAGCATGAATACGAATTCCTGTACTATTTTATGAGCTGCGCTAATAATACATAAGTTACAGTGCTGACTACATCCTCTAGGAAAACAGACACATCTTTGCTATTGCCAGACTCCTGGCGTTTAGGGCACATTTCTTTAGTTAGCATTCCAGCGTTTCTGCAACAGAATTTTTTAGCAAATAAGTGATTATCTGTTTATCTATCCGAAGTGTTTTCAGGCAACAATGAGACATGTTTGGGGCTTGCAACTATATGTATCTCTGATGTGCCATAAAATGTTGCTATTGGAGCAGAGGCCAAAGAGGTCCATGCACTTGAACAATCTAATGCAGCACCGAGCAAACACCCTGGCAGTGAAGGGTTAAGCTGTATGCAGCATTTTTAGCTCACTTGCAAACCAAGCTAGAAAGCAACAGAGAGAGCTGCACAAGACGGGAAGAGTATTAAGAAAGTGGGCGGCAGATTTAGTTTGTAACACTGAAGGAAATGTTAAGATGAAAGCCCCAAAGTAAGAGTTTTTTGGGGCTAAGAGGTGGGAGTTTGTGTGTTTCTGGACTAACGGCCTGAAGAGCTTTACGCCCATTAACAATACTAATAAACTATTACATGAACGAGTCTCCAACGATTTCTAAAAACTCAGAACTTCGTATTGGATCACAGTTGATGAGAAAATCAGTCAAGATTGGCGATGCCAAAACCGAGAGAGCCCTCAACCTTGCATTGCCTGTGGACCCTTAACAGAGTGAAGGGAAACAGAGTCGACAATGTTAAAAACAAAGACACGCCCAGTGAGATGGGAAAGGTAATGAAGTCACGGTCCGTTGCTATTCAAAGTCACACGGGACATCTAAAAGAACCGATTCTCTACTAGATAAATCGTAGCATTTAACAGCGAGATCTTAATCCTGTCAAAATCTAAATAATTATTTTCTGTCAGAGGGGATCTTAGAATGTTTGAACTTCAGTTCTCATTTTTGGAGTTTCAAATTTCTGTTTTTGTAGATTGTCCGTCTTTTCTGTATTTGCTCTTTCTGATTTGGACCCTAAAACTTTTTGTCATAGTTATTGTCTCAGAGCAATTCTATCTTACATTTTAATATATATATATATATATATATATACATAGGAAAACTCATAGAATACTCCACACTGGTATTGTGTTAATCAGTACTTTATATCCATGCCACACAGAGTAACATCCATTTCCATATTATCTTCTCTACAGTTTTATCAAATTAACAGAATTCAAGGCACTCCTGGAAGCAATGATTTGAATGGCCCATTCAGAAGAATAGTTTCACCTGCTTCTGCTTGAGCCTCAAGGTCTGGGCTGCAGTGCTTGCAAGCATTGTGAACAGGTCTCCCTGCGCTGCACTTCTTTACTTTTAACATCTTAAGTGTGGTGCAGTTAACAGATTATCTTTTATGTAGTTCAGCGTAGAGGGAGTCTGGATTGATATTGTGGTGCCAGATCACCATTTCAAGGTGAACTCCTACCTCTTATCCCATTTCTGCACTTTTGGCGATTCCTTATATTTAAGCTGCTGATAATTCTGCTCAATTTCTTGGGAGTTTCAAGAGAGTGCAGCACATACTCATTGGATGGAGTACAGATTTGGGGTTCAACTGGACGTTCAGGTATTGGTTATTTGAAAAATATCTGCATCCTGGAACTTCAGTCAGCATTTGTAAAGCGCACTACCCACCTGTTAGGGTCCTAAGGCGCTGGGGAGGGGGGGTGAGGAGTAGGGGAACGGTGCTGCTACTGCTCGAACAGCCAGGTCCTGAGGTGTCTCCTGAAGGTTAGCAGGTCCTGTGTCTATCGCAGGTGGATAGGAAGAGTGTTCCACGTCTTGGTGGCAAGGTGGGAGAATGATCTGCCACTGGTGGTCTTTCTGTGGATGCATGGAACGGTGGCGAGGGCAAGGTCTGTGGAGTGAAGCTGGCGGGTCGGGGTGTAGGAGAGTCGTCTGTTGAGGTATTCTGGTCCGGTGTTGTGCAGTGCTTTGTGATCGTGGGTGAGGAGCCTGAACGTGATACTCTTGTTGATGGGGAGCCAGTGCAGGTCTCTCAGGTGGGCTGTGATGTAGCTGTGGCGGGGGGTGTCCAGGATGAGGCGTGCAGATGCGTGCTGTATGCGCTACCGTCTTTTCTGGAGTTTGGCAGTGGTTTCTGCGTAGAGGGTGGTGCCATAGTCCAGTCTGCTGCTTACAAGGGTTTGGGTGACTGTCCTTCTGGTTCCGCTGGGGATCCATTTGTAGATCTTCCAAAGCATGTGGAAGGACTTTTGTAGCTGGAGAAAGAAAGGGCGTAGACTTGCTGGGTCATTGATAGTGATGAGTCCAGGATGAACCCCAGGTTGCGTGCGTGGTCGGTGGATGTCAGTGCGGATCCCACTGTGGCAGGCCACCAAGAGTCGTCCCAAGCGGAAGGGTTGGAGCAGAGGAAGAGGACCTCAGTCTCGTTAGAGTTCAGTTTCAGGCAGCTGTTACTCATCCATTCAGCGATGGCCTTCATTCCTTCATGGAGGTTGGTTTTGGCAGTGGTGGGGTCCTTGGTGAGGGAGAGGATCAGCCGGGTGACATCGGCGTATGAGACAATGTTGAGGTTGTGTGATCGGACGATGTTTGCAAGTGGAGCCATGTAAAATGTTAAAGATGGTCGAGCTGAGGGATGACCCTGGGGGTACGCCGCAGATGATCTGGCTGGCTTCAGAGTGGAATGAAGGGAGGTGGACTCTATGGGTTCTGCCGGTGAGGAAGTGATACAGTCCCGGGCTCTGTCGCGGATCCCTGCGACGTTGAGGCGTGTGCATAGGGTGTGGTGCAGACGATGTCTAAGGAGGCCGAGAGGTCCAGGAGGGTGAGAGCTGCAGTTTTGCCATTGTCAAGTAGGGTCCTGATGTTGTCGGTGGCGGCGATGAGGGTGGTTTTGGTGCTTTGGTTGCTTCGGAGTCCAGTTTGGGATGAATCCAGAGTGTTGTTCTTCTTGAGGAAGCGAGTCAGTTGTTTGTTTACAATTTTCTCGATTAACTTATATTGATTTAGATGGCATAAGTGATTTCCCTTGCTTCTCTGACAAATGGTGGCTCTGGTCTACACAAAAACTGTACTGGTGTGCTTTAACCCAAACACGTTTGAGAGCACCCATTCCAGGCACTTATGGCGACAGTCGTGAGTATTTTATACTGACCACAATGTCTCTTATCACTAAAATTCGAAAATTAAGACTGATTAATCAGGCTCCATTACTCCCTTTCCAGTTGTGAGTTGAAACCCATAATGTTAAACTGCATGGGCTATAAATCAAGTTCTTTGAAACAGTCTGTCCTCCTGGACACTGGGAAGTGATTCATTCATGTTACCTGAAATCAACGCGGATCAAAAAGTAACCCGTAGGCTCCAAATTGTCCCTGTCAGGGGTATGGTGTGACCTTGTATGATCAGATGTCTAGTTTGTTCTAAATACTTTTGCTTTTCACAAAGTTGGTATTCCTGCTTCTGTATCAGGATGGGAATCTCTCTCCTGCAAGAAACCTGGTGTTTTCTGGGTCTACCATGCAACTGTAGACTTCAAATCCTTGATTCCGGAAGCAAGCAGTAATAGTTAAAGGATCATGACGAGGCTGGACCAGAGCACAGCACAAATTAAGAGATTTTAGTTGTTACTCTACAAATTAATATCCTCTCGTCTGACACAAACCTGCATTTCGTGTGAATGTTACATGCTTTATGAAATGTAAGTATTCTTTTCACCATATTGACCAAAGCACGCCATGATGAGATGTTGGGACCCCAACACCCTTCGCCCTTTACAGGCACATCTACAACCCAAAAGTGACATTGAAGCAGGTGGCTTTTCTTCAGCATCTTATAGTTTATATGAAGTGTAAATGAGAAGAAATGTAGAATTCTGCGCTATTTTCGTATAATGTGGAAAGGTCGGGTGGGCTACGACCCAGGGAGTACTACTGCAAAGAAAAGTTCATGGTGGGATTTGTGATCAGGTCAATTTGCATTGGGCATCTGGTAATAAATGTTAGCAGGGCATTCACTGCCCAAGATAAAACCTCCCTTTTGCTAATTCCACCAGCAATGTTTTCTAGATGCGCTGGTGAGCCTCCCAAAGGCCACTCAATCCCCACTCACCGATGTGTGGGCAAGCAAATTCTAGGCAATTCCCCAATACCTGCAGGAGGTGGGGACTGTATTTTCCCTGCAGGGCTCACTACACCAGAGTCCTGTACTCCTAGCAAAGAGATTTCTACAGGCTTTCCTGTGGACATGGGTTGAAATCAGCGACCACACGGGGAAGCTAGTAAACTTGGCCCCAGTTCCATCCACCCGAGCAGAGAGGTGTTGCTTTTTGTAATCCCTCTCCAGTCGAGCATTGAACGAAGAAATGCGTCCCCGGTGTGTATCGTTTGGTACACTGATATCTCCTGTGAAGGTAATGTGACGCAGTTCTTGTTTGCTATTGTTCGAGGTGCTTGCAACAAGCACGTCTCTTAGCTTCCAATATTGGTTGTATTATAACTTGTATCTTTCAGTGTTTGATACTTTAGCTGCGCACCTTCCTTTAGTAGTCAATGTCCATTGCCTTTTAATGGGAAAAGTGTGTTTTTCTTCCACAGAACGTCGCTGTCGAAGAGATCTTCGACAAGATGAGAGTAAAAAGACTTACCTTCGTATTATGCTGGATGCTCAGGGTGACAAAGGGTTTACTTGCGCCAGTTTGCTTGTGTTTTTGTCTCTTATTAGTCCACTTATAGTTAGTGGTCGGTTCCCGAAAGTTGTGAAAGGGAATACAGTAAGCTACTGGCGTTCTCGTAGTATTCAGTCCATATGCTCTGGTACATGATTAATATCTGTCCCCTATTTCAGCCCCCGCTGAAAACTATATTTGTGTGCAGCAAGCTTATATTCGTGAGAGCTAACGAAGAGGTGTGAAGGGTTTGGAAAGGGCTGACGGGAAGAGAATGCACTTTATGGGTCCCTAAGGCTTAAAATGTAAATCTTTCCGGGCCCTTTGTAGACCTCTTCTCTATGCAATTTTCCAAAGGTCGAGAAAGCTCTTTGTAGAAATATCTATGTATAGACCTGTAGATACACATATATAGATGGATAAAGAGAGAGGTCACACCACATAACAGATTAGGCCCATATAATTTGGTAGAAATGGGAGAGCCTGTGCATTTAAAATCAAGAGCACTACAGTTGATAGT